>NW_015151555.1:135079-148310 GCF_000732505.1 Cyprinodon variegatus | reverse complement strand
CATCCATCCATCCATCCATCCATCCATCCATCCATCCATCCAATTAACCAACCAATCAACCGTGACCAGACTTGGCTACACACAATCTTTTTATTTTTATTTTGTTTGAAAGAATAACCAGTATAGAAAACAGAGAAAACAAAACAAAAGTAATGCTACTTTGCTCCTCAAAGGGGCAGCAAAAGCATTGGAACTGGAGGTTTTCCTGACGTTTTCTGCTGACAGTCAGCAGTTTCATTTTTTTCTTTGTTTCTGTTCATTAAGGAACACCGAAGGACATCAAAAAGTGAGAGTTAGTACTTTTCAAAATGTGAAATGAAAGCCATGTCAGTGACTTCCCAGGGAGAATGCCCAGTACATCGCAGTGCTGTTTTTGTTTTGGTGAAAAAAAAAGAAAACAAGTCATAATGAATTCCTGACCACATAAAATATAAAACTAAGTTTGCAGATTAATGATGTTCCAGTAGGGGCAAATCACTCACATTCCTTAAGTGAGTGAAATGACGTGCCTCTTATGCAGGCTTCCTCTGGTATTCAGTGCTAGTATAAAATTAGATATTTTACAGTATGACATTCTATCTTTCTGAATAATCGTATTATTAAACAGAGATTATAATTAAACATACCCCCCACACATGTGTGTGCTTTTGTCTTTTTCCTACACCTAACTTAAACTCAGCTCACTCAGTCATAAATATAACTCATAACCCAAAAATAACATCAAAAACTGAGCACCAGAAAATTTTTTACCTCTCTCCAAAAATGACCTCACTCTGATTAAACTCTTCTGACAGTCCCCTCTCAGCAGCATAGACAGGAACACACTATCCACATAGAAAGAGTTTCAAATGTTTTAGGTTTTTAAAGAAAAACAAAGCTCTTCCCATTTAGTTGGGTTTTTCTTTCAAGTTTCTTTCACAGAAACTTTTGAGGAAATCAGTGTGTTCATTAATTTCTTAAAGGAACAGAATTATATGGGTTTTTTTCCCCCCTGATGTAGCATATGACATCCAACAAGCATGTGTGCTCTTTGCAATGTAAAATTTTTCATTTTCTCTGTTTCGTGTCCGACTTCCTCATCTGTTACTCCTACACAGAAATAGTCCCCTTATCTTTCCCATTACACCGCTGCACTTCTCAATTTTCAGTCCTCATTATTTTGTCACTACCTAGGCACTTTTTTTTTTTGTTTGTTTAGAAAGTATTCTGTCACTCCATGTGATGCTCAGAACTTGGGCTTTTACAGACACACAACAGTGAAAGTTCCTGAACTTATCATGTTTCTACAAAGATGAAAAACAAAAAATTCCAAGAAAGCTCAGTGTATAGAACATTGATGTTTTTTTTTTTTGTTTGTTTTTTTTGTAGGTGTTATCAAATATAATATAGAAAGTTCAATAAAGAGACCTTATTTAAAGTTTTAATTTGAGCACAAAGTCTGGTAGTGAGGATCAATAATTCAACAAACACAAAAAAACATTTTGGTGGGCTGGTTATGCTAATGGTAGATGATAAATTAGCTGCTTGGCTTCTGAACTTGTGAACCTAGGAGTTCTTACAGGAAATTTCCAGGATGATTTCTCAGAACCATTTGTCTTATGACACATCATGTCAGGTAGGTGAGTATGTGGTAGGCAGCCAGGTAAAAATCAGTAACACAGAGGGAGGAAGTGTATTGATCAGACATGGAGCAGTCTGGGAAAAAAGGTTGAAACCTATATCCATGGTACCTCTCGTGAATTCTGAATAAGACCTACAGGGTGATGTAGAAAATCCCGAAGGCATATGAAGGGTCATAATGAGATCAACAATTGGTAAAGAAGTAAAGCTGGATGTTTTGAAAGCCTAATTGAGCAGGTGATCGGAGGTGGGTAGACTACCCAAAAATTGTACTCAATTAATGGTTGGCTTGCTTTTACCTTTTTTTCTTCAGTAAAAGTAAAAAGTAGTCATCCAAGAAATTATTCAAGTAAAAGCATTTGGTAAAAAGTGCTGAGTAACGTTAGATAATAACATCAGATTTAATGGTTACAAATGACGATTGCAAACAACTTTTTCATGCAAGTTTCTGTATTTTAAAGACTCAAATGGCTATAGCATACAAATAAATCCCATGAATATGAAACAAGAAATTTGTGCAGAAGAAAAACTTTTACAAATTTGTTTTTTCAAAATAAAACTTATAAAACCAATCCTTACAATAAGAACTGTATGCATGTTAGGACAGGGTAACGAAATTCAACTGTTAATGTCTACTATTTATTCTATATTTACCTTATTTTGAAATAGTTAAAATTACTCACAGGCAAGAGTACGCAGAGATTTTACTCAAGTAGGAGTAGCGATACTTTACAAGGATAGTACTCAAGTAAAAGTAAGAAGTATGGCACAGTAAACCTAATCCTAAAAGTTTTTTTTTCCCAATTTCTAGTTAAGTAAATGTAACTAATTCATTCCCAACTCTGCAGTTGATAGACAGCAGAGCAACAGTCAGGCACAGGGGGGTACATGTATGTATGCATGGAAGAACAAAAACTGATACATTATATTTGGACCTAATAGCCTCTTTCAGCTCAAATATGTTTATAATCCTGTGAGATTTAGGTTTGAAGCACTTTTCTTTTAACTTCATGTGGCCAAACTACCAATTTCAAACCAACAAATTAATAAATATCAAAACAGCCTGCCATAAATCATTGTAACAATGGTAACCTTATGGGGAAAGTTATTGGATGTATGGTAGTGGATCAATGTATTACACCTGAAGATGAAGTATAAAAATGTTTTTCGAACAGGTAGGAGTTTCTCCTCATTTTTATTCTGTATTCCATTACAAACTAAATACTAAATGGCTGTTTGAATGTGCAGCCATTCACATCAATGTTCTCCCACTGATATCAAGTTCTGTTAAGTCCCAGTTAAGGAAGTCTGTGTAATACAGCAAATCTGAGGACATATAATGTTCTGGGTGTATAAGATGGATTGTGATGTGAAACTTTCATATTCAGAAAGATAACTTTCTGAATATGAAAGTTAGGTGATCCAAAAAGCCTCTCACCATAAATATTCAACTATCTTCAAATTAATGCCTTCCAGACTTTATTTGGATCCTCCTTAGAAGGACATGCTATGTTTGTGTTCCAATGGACCTTGTGAACAGTTTTCATTTTATTGATCGCACTTGACTACAACAGACCTGTTCTGACTAAATTTGGAAATAATTCAACATGTTTGGTTTTAAGGAGAGCGAAGACAGAGGACACTCTGAGTTTATTGAAGAAAACCTGCCACTGACCAGGGGAGCTCTAGGGGGGGCAGGCAAGGAGTTTGAGTAAACTCTTTTCATGAAACAGAAAACCCAGAGTTTCCCTGATTACAGATTTAGAAAACCGTTTTTCTAAATCTATTATCTGGGGCCTGTTTTAAAACGGGCCCCATGTTTTATGAATCACTGCTTAGTGCAAAGCAATGTTATTGAAATTCTACCAGTGTAAGTATTTTAAGTATAGAACTGGAGATGATCTAATAAAGTTCAGATTGTGTACAGCAACATACACTGGGCACA
Organism: Cyprinodon variegatus; assembly: GCF_000732505.1. Taxonomy (NCBI): domain Eukaryota; kingdom Metazoa; phylum Chordata; class Actinopteri; order Cyprinodontiformes; family Cyprinodontidae; genus Cyprinodon; species Cyprinodon variegatus. Next base: position 144,745 of record NW_015151555.1, on the reverse strand, counting down.
AGGTATCCCCCTCTCAACCCACTGGACTGGAAAAGCAATTTGTCTGTAATGTGTACTTGATATCTATTCTTGCAAAATGTTCTGACATCCCTTGAAACGATGGCCCCCAGGGTGGTGAACCATGTTGACAATATCCAAATCAAATACTTTGGTATTCTTTTGATGTCCTTTTATTAAGATACAAAATGTTTCTTTTTTATTGTTTTAAATTTCAACAACATATCACTGTAAACCTTAACAAGTCCAGATGCATAGACTTGGTTGGGTATTTTAATATTTGGAGTTAGATAGTCACCGTGTTAAGGTGGATTAAGTTTTTGACTGTAAAACAGGGATCTGGATTTAAATCTTGGTTGCGCCAGGAAGAAAATCTGGTGTAAAAACGTTGCCAATGGAAAATATTTGTATGCATGGCTTAAAGTTCTTATGCAATATGCCTGAGTATGGTGGAACGTCTTGGGTTTACAAAGAGACCTCAAGAGACCCACAAATTATTAAACTAACTATATAAACTCTCTACAATATTATTAATATATAACAGTATTCTTGGTCTAATGGAATATAATCTAAATAAGGCAGTGATCATAACAACAACAAGAAAGCAAGAGTGGTCTAATAATCATTTCTATGACTGTATAGTAATTTGGTTTTATGAAGTTATTACATTATTTTCATTCAAATGATCTCTGACATAAATAAAAAAGACCAACTATAGCAGATAATCCTTGCATAAAATGATAAATGCTTAGATGAGCTCCATTTTAATATGATTATATTGGGGGGGGAAAATGCATCTGAGCAGTCGGTAAATGTCCCGCAGCTCAGAAATTATTCACAAATGTTTCACTAATTGCTGAGTTTTAAAATTTAAAACGCTCTCTCTAAGAGTAATCAGTGATTAACAGACAACAGTGTACATGTTTTTGAAATAAAAAAAGCAAGAGAGGATCAAATGTCATAATACAAGATGTGCAGTGCTGGTTAAACTGCTGAAATTAACAGAGTGAGCTGTTAAAGTTAGCCCTTAGTATGACATGTGACACATACTTCCTGACTTGTGTCTGTTTTTGTCTAACAGTTCAGTTCCTGTTCAGACATTGCCACAAACATTCCTATAACACACGTGGCAGCAAAATAAAGGGATTAAAAATAGATCCTGAGGTCTATTACCATAAATCTAAAGAGTTAACTCATCAGCTGTGAGACATCAGGGCCTTGTTTATTTCGAAAAGCCCTCATTAGTAATGTGACCTGCAATACGTAAACTTTACTTAACAGTGTGGTTTGTCCTTCAGTAACAATACCAATAGAGTCCAAGACAGGAAAAGAATACAGAAAAATATATAGATCTGCTACACTGTAAATTTTAAAATGCATATATTTTATCTTATCAGTATTTCATCAGCTTCACTGATCCAAAGGATGCTTATATTTTTTATGCTCTCATGATTTTTTTACCCTTTAGCAGCTGATACTGTCTGTTAGCTTGGTCAACTGCTTGATTATTTTATCTATGAATTTAGAAGAGATAGCTATATTATCAAGAAACACTTATTTTGGCCACAAACTGAACTATGAAAAAATTAAGAACAATTAAGAAGGATAAAAAGGAAAGGTCAAACAACTACAGAGACTCCTTCTACAATATATATTCATATCTATCAGTTCTTCTGGCTGAACCCCCACAGGGGATCACTCCTCTGAGCAGAAACTGTAATATAATAGATTCCAGGTTTGTATTAAAGGGGTTAGGTTCACAAAGTAAATTATGCGCTATTTGTTGTCAACATTGTGATACTCTGGGCATTTTCCCTGGGAAGTTACTGTCTAGGTTTTCACTTCATGTTTAGAAAAGTACTTGCTCTCTTTTTGGTGATGTCTTTCTGTTTTCCTCTATGAACAGAAACAGAAAAAAGCGATACAAGGCTTTGCAAATCAATTTTCGCTCTGCAAAGTGTGGCATGCGTTCATATTCAGTCCCCTCTTCTCTGATATCCATAAAAAGTCCAATCGCAAAATCAGCAACACAAAAAAATAATAATGCAATCGTTTTTGGTATCTATTTAAACATATTATGATTACGTAGGTTTATGTCCTACCATGCTAACATGAAAAAAAAGTTTAAGTAACTAAATATGCTTAAGTAAATGACAGAAACAGTTACTTTATGTTTTTCAGTGAATCATGTTCCATCTGTATGTAGTTATTCACATTATAAATCGAGTTGTTATGCGAACGCCTCAGAAAATTGCTGAAGAAACATCAGTAAATAAACAGCTGATAGGTCAGAGGGAAAGGTGCTGAGTTTCTCTCATAATTGAATTTCGCCTTTAGAGAAAGAAATGCTTTGTCTAAAATACGTTTCTTAACTTTCAAATAGGAAAAGTTGATATAAATATTTTCCTCCATTATCTAATTTAAATACATATTTAAATGATCATAAGCCCTAACGTCAGAGTGCACTCACACATTTAATATAGTCTGGGAAAGGTTTTTGTAAGATGCAGTGTGACATTTTGTCACCACAAACCCCAACCTATGTGTGTGTGTGTGTGTGTGTGTGTGTGTGTGTGTGTAGGGATGTGTAAGCTTGTTTCCAGCACACTTTTTCTGAGAGGACAGCTGTGTCTATTTCACTAATGTGCTGTCTGTTTTTTTCTTCTTCACCAACCTCACCATGCTTTTTATCAACCAAAACCTCATTACTGATGTTTCCCATGATGCAGTTGTAGACAACTTCAAACGTTTGACCACTGAAATTGTCCTATTTCAAAGATTTGAACCCTGCTTTAAGATGATTTAAATAAAGGAAAATGGTGGCAACTGAACTTAAATGAGTTTAAACCAGGTCAAAGGTTAAAAAAAAAGGAAAAACTATTCCTTTTGTCAGATCACAACACATAAGTGTGTTTTCTTTTTTTTTTCTATACAGGAATTGCCTTGATATTTTAATAGAAACACATGCAAGCTGAACACATTACACTTTCTTTGGGAAAACATAATTAAAAAAACTGATGTATCTTACTGGCAGATCAACACAAATCAGAGCAACATTGTAAAGCTGAAAGAAAACTGTTCACGATTTTCATGTTCTTTACAAATATGAAAGGGGCTGCATACATTTTTATTCAGCCCCTTTTATCATGGACTTGAGTTAAATGCAGGACAATCCTGGAAAGAAATACATGAAATTAGAGTGGGGGCGCTGCTTCCAGAAAAAACAACACTTAACATACATCTAGGGCCACAATATGATGGTTCAGATTAGGGCTTAAACAAATAATCAGACGAATCATGATAAATCAATTATTGAAATAATTGTCAACTAATTTAGTAATAGATTAATAGTTAACTGACGTGTAGATATTTTAAAATGTGTCTTCAGCTGACATAGCGACCTATTTGATTATACCAAAATAAAAAAAAATAAAAAATGTAAACATTTTGAATTTAAGATAAAAAAAAAAAAAAAAGTTTTTCTTTCGTCAATATGCTCTATCCAGAATTCCTCAAGTGGAAAACTTTTAATTTCACCTGGTTTAATTTAGTGAAAAGCCTTCTTTATGGAACCTTTTGCTATCTGTTTATTAATTGATTAATCGTAAAAAGTAATCGAAAGTTTAACCGATTAGCCAAATAATGGTAAGTTTCAGCCCTAGTTCAGACTCGATTAAAGGAGTTAGAATGGCCCAGTCAAAGTATGGACATAAAGTGCATTAAGAATCTGTGAAAAAAAAAATAAACTGACTGAGGTTGAATTCTTTTTTAAATTTTAATAAGCAAAATAATTTCAAAACTGCCGACTGAAGTCTTGCAGCAGTAATTAGGTGTTTTTACAAAGTGATGACTCAACAGAGCTGAATAAAATGCATGACGCACATTTAAGATCATTATCTATAGAAGAAATTGAGAGCTAACTAGTGCTTCACACTTCACACACAAATCAGATATAATCCCAAAAACAAACATGGAAGTTTTGCTTCTATTATTGTGGCAAAATGTGAAAAAGTCTAAGGCGTGAGCAGATTTGTGTAATGGTCTGTTCAAACAAGACTTATGACAACACAACAGAATTTCCCTCTGACGTTTTCTTGTTTGGGTTATTTCGTCGTCGTCACATGTTCGCTTCAGGTCTGTTTTGTTCCGGTCAAAGTGATATCTGTATCGGACCAATCAGCGCCCAACTTCACTTCATGTTCTATTTTTGGAGTCTGACACTCATGGCTGAGTGTGACATCAGAATATTTAAGCCATATTTAGAAACAATGAGTGATTGATTTCTTTGTACACCACACAATATCCAGCAGACAATTCTCCCATAACTTCTAAAAGAAGTTTTCTTTTTAACATAAAAATGGAAACAGGAAAGATTTTTGCCCTTTTTCTCATTAAAGTAGGTACATTTCAAAGGAACTTCTAAATTACACAACCAATAATAAATTATTTTCACAACAGAAACCTCAACCATTTGCACAGAGCTAAACTAATAAGTGATTTCCCTCACTCATGACCTGCAAAAGAGGAACCAAATGATGTTCTCACGAATATATTTATTATATAGCGACTTTATTGGCACCATGAGATAAATTATTAAAAGGTTTTAAAAGTTTATATTTTATTGCAGCATTATAATTTCATGCAGATACATTAAAAAAACAAATATTTGAAACCATCTAATCAATCCAATTTTAAGAGTTATTTGTCTTTTACAAAATCTCCAGATGCAGAATTATTTGTGCCTATAACAATCTCTGCAAAAATAATGTGACTAAAACATTATTCTTCTTAAAATAATCAAACTTTGGATTATAATGCAAAACTCAACCTGCCACAGGCTTTGAGTTTTTTGTTTTGTTTTATTGTGTGTTGGGCAGGTTTCAAAGGTGGCAGGGGGTCAATTTTTAAAATCGTGCTAATATAGGTGCTAATATAGCGCTAATATAGGTGCTAATATAGTGCTCTGAATAGTGCCGGGGCAGAGAGGAGACCTTTTTCACTTGTTTAATTCCCTTCAAGTTGTTGAAAGTAAGACAGTTTTGATGGAAGTCTCTCCTATGATGCCCATGCTTAGCATGGTGTAGGATGTGTGATGCTATGGGCCTTTTTTTCAAGCAGAAGGCTGTGAGATCCTTGTTGAATTCTTCAAAATGAATGAAGAAATGAATTTGAAATCAGCTGAACACTTTCTACAAAGATTTATTTTTTTTTTTACAAAGATTTAATCATAACGGCCAAACCAAAAACAAATCAATTGGCTATGGCTGTCTCAGTCCTCAGATGTCCTTTCATTAAATCTGTAAGGCAAGCAGGACAATGAAGTGCATAAGAGGACCCAGAAATATCTGGATCATTTCCATTCAGATGTCTTTTTTCTTAGAGCCAACAAATTCTAAGCCTGTGTAGCTTTTTAACCATCTCGCCATCTCTTTACAGTTCCTCAGTTTGTTGTATGTGCAACGACTTTTAAACCAAATGAAATCAATAACACACAGCACACCTTTCTATGCCATTTATCTGAAAAACAAGCACTGTCCTTTATGAGCTGTACCTTTTTTACTTGATTTCACATGAATCTGTCCAAGGTTTATGTGTTCTATTAAGAAAACACATTTCTTCAAACAAAGTCTGTGTATCCTACTGTAAACTGAATAAGTACATCTTTTGTAATAAAGGAAAGGAAGCTATAGTACAACAAGAATAAGTACAGTATTATTGGCACACACTGACTATATGTGTGACTGACATTTTTGTAAAAAGTCATCATTTCATAAGTCATAATTTCCAATAGGCATGATTGAATGTGAGATTATACTTTTGTTTCTGGGAAAGTTCTTAACATTCCTTACTGCAAGGTAATTTATGTTCTTAATTATCTTCCAGTGGTTTTTAGTCTTAAATACTATGCATCTGTCAGAGCATGCAAACAGACATGGCATTTTTTTAAAGTATGTCTCCCTTTAGGATGACTTCCACTGTAATTTAATAACCTGAATACGTCGTCTGGGTGAAGCGGTATGAATGAGTGGGTGTTCATAGTGGGAAGAGGTGGGATTTTTGCCCTGATCAAATTCCAAGATGAAAAGTTCCCATCATAAGAATAAATCTTGAGCTATGGGGGCACATTCCTGCTTGCCGTCTGCCTACAGATAGAGGGACGAGTTACAACAGGCTGGAAGAGAAAGTGTTGATGACAAGGCAAAGTCTAATGTTTCATGTCTCCCACTAATATTTGGCCCCTGGAAAGAGCGGTCCCCTACATGAGTTTATATATGATTGCAACGGAATGTAGTCTGGCACAAAAAAGGAGAAAAAAAGTCCTTGGATGGCACTTTTCTGTCTCTATCTTCCTCAGTCCCTTTCGCTTTCCACCGCACCCGCTCTCTCTTTGAGGCGCACTTGCGCAACAGAGAGGACAGCCGCGGAAAGTCTGCTTGTCTTCTTTTCTCACCTCTTGAGAGCCAAAGCGACACCAGGGGGGGGTGATGTGTGTGGAGGCGGGAGGGAAACCCATGACTTCCGTGTTTTTCCTCTCTCTGTCTCTGACTGAAAGTGCTGAAGGCTATAAAATGCTTGATAGGTCCAAGAGAACGCCACTCTCTGACTGCGCTCTGGTGCCGTGGACTAACTGTGTGGAGATAACTGACCCATCAGCTGGAAGTCTTTGGGTTTTGTTTTTAAACAACTTTTACAACTTACATTGGTGACTTTAGGTGGTTTGTGTCACAAGTGAAGCTGAAAAACAGCCCATCAATGGAACAGCAGAGCAATCAAGTGGACGTTGAATCTCAGAAGAGCAGCGCGCGGCGGCGTGGGAGCTGCGTGACCGTTTTTCTTGGCATCTCCGTCCTGATGCTGTTCGTGGCCGTGGCAGCTCTGGCTGTCTGGGGGATGCTGGTGGTAAAGGAGCTGCGCTCCGAGCTCCATGACACCGCATCTCATGTGGCTTATTCGAGAAACAGTGATCCATCCTCTTCATCATCTTATAAGGTAAACTATGTTTTTAATCAGAGGCTCAGTTTTGTTTGTTTTCCATTCGGATCCCTGGTTCTTACTAACTTTTATCCCTTCTTTGTTTGTTCCAACAGATGCAGAACTTTGTTTATGTGAAACTTAACCAGGGTAAGTAGCCTATTTTATTTTACTCAAAGAAATGCATCACACTGCAAAAATGATCTAGAAATAAGCAAATATGTCTTAGGTCAAGTGTATTTACCCTTAATTTGAGGAGGTAAATAAGATGATTTGCCAGTGGAATTAGTTTTTTACTCTTAAAATAAGATACTTGGATAATATGCGCTTGAAATAAGACAATGCAATTGTTTTTTCTTATTTTCAATGTAAATGATCTTATTCCATTGGCAAAGTGTCTAATTTATCTCCTCAATTTAAGAAAAATGCACTTAAGAAAAAATGACGCATTCAGATGCAAACACTCTAAAAAGCTTGAGGTCTAAATGAAGAGTATATCAATATATGTGCATGTATCTGTGTGCATATTTATGTATATATATCATAGATAACTGCATGTAAATGTATTTGCGATTTGCAATTAGATGCTGTACTGCATGTCATCTCCTAATACTGTGACTAAAACTGCAATTAATGTTTTTACCTATGGCAATTTGACTAAAACTGTTATAAATACTTAAAACTATTAAGAAAACAAAAAAAAAGGTCCTTCCCCATGATAAATATGAAGCATAAAGAATGGATACAATTAGTTTAACAAAGATATATATGTTTAGGGCATTTTTATATGTATTTACTTGTAGTACTTCTTTGGTCATATTAAAGTCTAAAGCAACCAGCATTAGTTAGGGTGCTGTGGCTACATATCTTCGACCTATATTTGAAGACTGGGTGGGACCAATGTGAATGCTATGCAGTTAAACTGCTCTGCAGGTTATCCAATCAAATTTTAGGGAATTATTTGAGAGCCAGAGAAAAAAAAATTTACGAATTTCACCATGGGATATAGGAGGAAATATTAAACTTATGTGTTAAAATTTTAATGTCTAACGAATAAGATTAAAAAGGATATTGTGACATCATACTCATACTTACATGTTCCCTCGTCTGTACAGATGTTTTTATTTTTTAAATTTTGAATTTTATAAAAGAAATGCTTTTTCTTAGATGACAGTAGGAATAAAATGCCCCTGATGTTCTAAGTATTAATGTGTTTTTCTCCTCTTTTAGCATCACCAGACAACGTCACAACACCTTTGGAGTTGGTCAAATCTGGGGAAGGGACATCTGTCGGAAGCAACTTCCAGTATGACCAGTTAAAGCAATCCTTGAAGCCAGCAAAGGAGGGGGTGTACTTTATGTACATCCAGGTCACTGTCAGTTGCACCCACCACTGTAAGCCAGATCTCCTCCAGCTGGAGGTGTCCAACACCAAACTAACCTGCGATTTGGAGCTGACCCAAGATATACATTTAACACCACTGAGCAGAAAGTGCTGGGCTGTGGAGCGGTTAGATGGCAAGGAACTAAACGTACAAATGACCATTCAGAGCAAACAGAACAACTTGAGGCTGGACGTTAACAAGTCAGGTTTTGGAATGTTTCTCGTAGAGTGATGCTTTGCAGCAGCAGTTCTCCGGAAGAGGAAAGGACCCTGACCTGCGGGTTTGTTACCCACAAATTGGAAAGCCAGTGAACTGTCCCATTTAGCTCAGGAACGTGAAAAAGTGCTGGTGGTGGTACCTGTTAGGTGTTGTGGTAGGGTTTTTTTTTTTTTTTTTGCACTGAACATACAAGACGAAGAGCATTTGCAGGACGTTAAAGTGAAACCTTCATGTCACCTCAATCTGTTAAAATCTCCAAGTCAACCCAGTACTCTGCATCTTTTTTTTTTTTGCAGTTTGTGTATTTATTTTATGCTTTATTTATGTACCTATATTTATACTACTGTGGAAATGTATTTTGTTGTAGATGCCACTACATTTTTCTTGATGTGCAATACCTTTTGGGGTCAATGTGACTTTATACCACTGATTTTGTTTAGTTTTGAACTTGGGGAGCTTAACATTTCAGAAAAGGTGCAAGTCAGCACTATGAGCAACGAGGAGTAAAAAACCTGCCAGCAAACAAAGTTCTTAAATCCTGATCACAGTGATTGTGGAGGACACCCGTTCCATTTGGAGACTTGTAAGCCAAGAAAATGCTTTGCTTATGAGATAAATGTAAGCCCTATGGGCAAACTATATTCAAACTTGAATGTATTTCATTGTAATCCATATTAACCATGGATATATTTTTTTTATGCGTTGTAAAAGAATAAAATACAGATGAAAGTGATATCTGTGACTTTTTTAATGGATTTTGTGAAACCTTTTTAGGTGAAGGAAAGTTCCCTGGTGTCATAGAGGTTGTAACGGGAACTGGACGCATATCACATCCTGTTTGTTGATTGCAGCGAGCGGTTTAGAAAAAAACCATGTGAGCCAGCAAACAAATACACACACACACACACACACACACACACACACACCTCCTGTATTGATGTCAAGCGAATATTTCCGGCCACAAAATATGTGTGATATGTATTTTTTTTTTTGCCAGCGTGGGCCAATTTTTTTTTTTTAGAAATTGTGGTATTTCTCCTGATTAAGATTCAACATGCTCTCGGGAGGAACATTAATCCTGCTCACACTAATA
>NW_015151555.1:86852-134769 GCF_000732505.1 Cyprinodon variegatus | reverse complement strand
ATATATATATATATATATATATAAATTGACCAGATCAAGAGCACGTTGCTGCCTGACATCACTGCTACCTGCATACTCTGAGGCAGTTGGTGCAAAGCAAATGGCAAGTCATCTGCTTCTGCTTTCGGCCTGCTTCTTCCCTTCTAAAATTACAAATATGACATTGTAAATTCAATGATTTTGGAGCTGCGATGTCATCACAAACATACAGAAAAGAAGGGCATCACAAAGAATTAAAAAAAATTTTTTTCTCCAGATCCAAGTTTCCCCTACGACTCCAGTACCGTTTATTTAGGAATCCTGACAACTTAGTTAAATCTTATGTCACCGATTAAGGTTCTATGTTGAGTGGTGTTGAGATCATGACTTTATCAGTTAAAGAACTTGGCAAAAATGAAACCCTATCATTGAATGCAACACTTTAAAACACTAATCAATACTTTTCTTAATTTAAATTTCTATCACATTTAAAAGCCCATTTCATAAAACACAAAAGTCGTGAGGACCTAATCATGCAGGTAAACTTGTTGATAATTAAAATGTCAGCAGATTAATGAGTTAATTTCTGTGGATGAGTGTTTTTAGAATAAGTAAAATGTCTAAAATCGGGGAGTGTTTGTAGTGTTTACTTTTTAAAGATTCAAACACTTATGTCTGACATAAAAAAGCCGGTGCTTCTCCTAAGACATTAATATCCATATGTTAAATTTATGTTGGGAGGAGATATAAGAAAACTTTAAAGTAAATCAAACAGATTTTTTTTCAGTGAATCAACACATTAGCAATTTAAAACATCTTTCGAAAAGTTTAAGTTGTTCATTGTCAGAATTTGTTAGTTTACAGATTATATGTAAAAAGATCAATTTAATTATGAAGCAATAAAAATAAGACTTATAGTTATGATTAACATAATAAATATTCAGATTTGTTAAATCTTTTAACAATATTACTGATTCCTTTTTGTTAATAGAAAGTATTGGCATATTTCCATCCATTGAAACCTCGTATCACGTTGTGTAAAACAAATCAATTTGTATTAAATTTAGAGGCTGTGCAGCAACTAAAACTGGACCTCTGCTCGTTTATCACATATTTATAGATATTGACTGTTTGGGATTTCTGGAGTTAGTAGAACCAAAGTGTAAGCAGGGCCGTGGGACAAAGAGACGAGGGAAATAAATCTTTTATAAAACACTTTGATAACAAGAAATTACAAAGCTTGTACATAAAAGTTAACGGAAGATTTCCACCAGGAGCATTGTACAAATAACTGGTCAGATATCGGGATCCTGATTCATCAAACTTTTGCCTCTATCTCCTGCTCCTAGCTTCCCTTCCTTCACCTTATGTTGGGTCAAAGGTAAGAATGGAAGAAAAGAAGGTAAAAAACGTTCAAAATGCTGTCTTGAATTCGGACATTTGCAATTGCATCCGTCACTCAGAGTACATGTTAAGAAAATATACAATTTCTTGAGCTGGGCTCTTCCTATCTGCCCTGTCATGCAACGGATTGTGGAATTCCTATAACTGTAGGTCGTAAGCAGGAGAAAAGAATATTGGGAGGTCCTTCCTTCCTGCCAACACTATTAGAATAGCACTTATCATGGTAAATGCTGACGCACTTCTGCTTTGGCTCAAGAAGTGGGACCAGTTTAATGAATATGTCTGCGTCCTGGAAGTGAGAGAGAGGGATGACGACAAAGGAAGCAGGTGAGGCAACCAGGGGAGAAGTGAAAACAGCTGAGAAGGATTAATGTAATTAGCTGAGGAGAAAGAGAAAAAAGAGGTAAGAAACTTAACAAGAAGAAAAGATAAACATAACTAGAACCCAGAGAAGATAAACAAGGATTATAATAAAACTAAACCTAACAATGTCTCAACTGATGTGGCAAAAAATAGAAGTATCAGAAAATGAGAACTAAACAAATAATAGAACAGTGGAAAATAGAAAGCTAAAGAACCTAAAATTCTAATGATTGTGACATTGACTGATGCAATTTTTAGCCAGTATCAAGGAAATTGTTTGGCCATAGTACAATGGGTGGAAATACGATATCTAATCGAAAGGCACAGTGACCTGAAGGCTTCTGCTATATCAGCATATTGTAGTGCATTGTATGGATCTGATGGTACCTGCGATGTATCGCAGGCCCTCAGCGTTTCACAGCGTAGCCGTGCAATATGCATTATGTTTTCTTTTGTGATGAAGAGAAATTAAAGTGAAGTCTGCCTCTGTTGTTGTCGAAATTGTTCTTGAAACAACAGACTGGCAGAGAGTCTGAACCAATGTGCAAACAAGGAATTAATGATGTTGTTTAGCCAATCAAAGAGAACAAGGGAGAAAAAGAACAACTATTGCTAAGATGTTCGATGCCCAAGCACGCCATAAGGGAGCTAGCATGTCAACCACCACCTTTATTTCAGCCAGGGAGCTAGATCTGGCTCTCTACAGTAGGCCACACATGAAAATTCCTGCTTTCTGGCCACATAAGATTGTAACCAGGATTAATCCTTACAGCTGTTGTTTGCATGTTATGCCTTCTATAAAAGCGGTCTTAGTGTTTTTGCAGTTTAAGCCTCAGATCCTGTCCCTACTAGAATTCAACCCTCCCTATGTTTATTGACGGCCACTTAATTAACACTCAGTCTGATGTACGAAATTTTGTCATATGTACCCGGCATACAGTATGTAGTGACAAATAAAGCAAAGCTGCATATCTTAATGCAGCAAGTTCCTAGCCTGATAAACCAGACTAAATGTGAGTTTAAATGTGTATTTAGTCTGGCCACGATGAATCAGACTTCGGAAGATTGTGGGTGAAAACAACCCGTTGTTTATCAAACCATGTCTGTGCCTATTGGCCAACGCTCTGACCAATGAGCGCAACTGACTGTGACGTAGAAAGCGCAACCGAAAGCTGGTGGGGGAGTGTAAACAAACAGCCTATCTGTAAAACAGCAAATACTTCCTTCTAGAGCGTCTTCTTGCTCACGTTTCAATGAAAACCCCAAGTCTAATCCTTCCTAAACTGATTCCAAAGCTGAGTCAAGCGAGAACTGTTCAACAGTTGTTGCCATCTTCCTTGTTGTGCTTTCTCCAGCGTTGTGCAGCTTTGTGGTCACGCCCTCAAAACGCCGCCCGCTTTGCATCCAAACATTCAAAACACATCTCTGCGTTGTGATCGGCCCGCCAGTTCTAGGGCCTGGGGCATTGATCGAGTCTAGACCACTCACAGGCAAAAATTATTTTGGCCGCTGGCGGGTGGGGCTAGTTTGCTAGGCTAACAAGTACCCTCTTTTCTTTCTACAGTCCTGGTTTGGTCTCTGGTCCTTTTGTAACCAAGACTCTTTTCTAAAACTGTGATAAGTGCTATTAATATTTACAAGAATAAGCTGTATGTTTCTTCCAACATGCAACCAGTATTTAGCATATTTGAGCAGAGCAAGCAAGACATGAGGGCATATCTATGTGAGTATCTGTCCTCGGTTAGAAAGAAGGGTGTTTTCATCTTGGAGATAGCACAAGATTGCTGGTTCAAAAACAGACTGTCGCTCTGGGTCACTGAGCAAGACCCTTAACCCCACATAGCTCCCTGTTCACTACTCAGTGTGACAGCTGACTGCTTCATAACAGACAAGTTAAGTGATGGCCCGAGAGATCATATACCCCTCTGTGGGATTACAAAGGGATCTTTCCTTTCTTCGTGAGAAAGATAATAGAGGAAAAAATACTAGGATTTTCCAATCTTGGAACTGATAGAGGAAAGAAGGCTACTATCAAATTCAGAGAATGAGAAGTTCACCAACAGGGAAATAAGCAGAGGGCAGTTCAGACCACTAGAAGACTCTTACTCCCATTGAGACCTTTGGGTTTTAACATGAATTTTCCATCATTATCCAAAGTCAACTATTGGAAAACAGAACTTCCCCAAAAGTGAAAATTAGATATCCACCAGCAAACAGTACTATGATGATAGGACAAAATTAATGTAGGGAAAAACAGCTCCTCACAAAGGAGAAACTTTATACTTAAAAGCATTAAGTGGATCAAGGAGCTGATAGAATTCAGTAGCATCATACCTTAAAGTTTTTGCTCAAAACTTCGGGAGCTGCCGTTATTATGGCAGGGCTACATACTTTCTGTGTGTGTTTTTCTTTTCCAATCTGTTAATGTGTGGCGCTTAGAATTGTCTTGTTACTGCTATTCAAATAAACGTTCCTTTTGTTCCTATCAGTGGATCAGATGCAGCTGTTGTTGGTAAAATACAAATTATATATTGTAACACAAAAAAAGGGTAACATTTTAATACACACTGAAAACACACTTTAGACGCTTTAATTTTTTCAGACAGAGGCCAGATTAGGCACTTCTATGGATATTTTGCCTATATACTTAAATGTTTGGAGACAAAAAGAGCAACATTTTAAGATGGCATGATTTTTTAATTTAAGGAAATATACTTGGCTATGAGATTCACTGTAAGGTGACTACAAAGACTAAACCAATATGTTTTGGCAGTATGTGACAGGTGCCTATGTGAATGATCAGTCAACTGCATCATGGCAGCCTAAAAAAAGGCTTAAATTGGAGGCAATTGGATTTTATGCTCAGGTTTTCTAAAGTCATTTAGACTCTTATCCAGGAGTTTGCATCTATGCTGTGGCTCTAGGTGTCAGAAAACTGAGCCAAAGTCTGCTTGCCTCCGATTTAAGCCTGTTTTGTGGTTATGTGGTGAATATCAGCTACTTTAAAAGGTACAGTATAGCGCTTCAACTCCTGAATCCATCTCATTAGCTACCAAAAATCAAACCCTGGTGGGGTTTTTTTGGAATCCAGATTTAAACTGACCCTCTAATTGTTATTTTTTTTTTTTTATCTCACCCCTCGTTCCATTTTTATATTAAATTCATTTTATTTCCATTTTCATTGTTCTGTTCTTTTATACTGTACATATATTGTTTCACATGTTTTAATTTGTTGGTTGTTTTTTATTTCAACAAGACTTAAATGTCGGGAAAACAATAAAAGTAAAGAAGCATAATACCTGAACACCTCTATGCCATTCCTTGACAAAAAAATAAATAAATCGAATTATTCTCAGGAAACTTTATATTACCAAATTTGGACTTCCTTTGTAGCAAAGAGCTTGAAGAAGCACATAATCTTACAAGTTTTCAACTTGCGAATGCTTCTATAATTACTATTATTATTATTACTTTACAGTGATCTTTTTACATAGCTCTGATGGTAAATACAAAACATATATAAATATTACATAATTCTTTTTACACCTTGTAAAAATATGCTGAATATTAATTGTTCAACCACAAAGTCTAGCTCATCAAATTCAAAAAAACGTCACAATTCCAAACCAGCAAAGGAACAGGAGGTATTATTTCCCTTTTCTATCTGATTTAACAAAACAATTAACAAAGTTTAATCTCCCAAGGTCCATCAAACAACTCAGTCACTCTTTAATTACTATTCCACTCAGCCTTAATGAGCGCTATATACGTTTTTATCCTGGCGCTCAGATGAATCACCCACATCTTTACTGCTCTGAGTCAGACTCCCCACTCCATTACATTGTTTTCACACCAGTAGCTCTAGAAAACCGGCTGAACACAGAAACTCTAAAAACCAAACAGCAGTCTGACAGTAAGCAGAGCATGCAGCATTTAGAGGAAAAGCAAAACCTGAGAAAAAAAGGCTGCAAATCTCAGACTTACCAATTCTGATCTTTAAATAGCTTCAGTATCAGCTTTAGTTTCAATTTAATTTACTGTTGTTTTTTTTTTTTTTTTACATAAGAATAGACTAATATTACATAAAATATCTGTATTCTCTATATAATTATATATATTTGCTTTATCAATTGGATATAATCACAAAATTCATAAATAGTTAAAAGAAAACAAAAGTTTCATAGAATGATGACATAATTTCTTGTTATATAGTCGCCCCATTGAACACAATAGAACTCAGCCTTACCTTAATGGTTTGCTTAGAAGCAGCTGTGGCACCTTTTGCACTTACGCCACCGCACCTGAGTTTACTTTAACACTGCTTCCATATGGCGCAACTCCTACGCAGTGGCATCCTGCCTACTGCTGTCAATCAAACTCAAACACCTACACGCCCCACTTGAAAGGAAAATCAGAACACTTTATTTCAAAAGCAATCAAAACCTTTGAACTTTTCCAAACTTGTTTTGCAAAACAACCAGGAAATTCAAATACATTTTATTGTTAAAAAACATAGCCGCTAACTGTGATGTAAAACAATGTTGTTTCTTCTTTAATTGTTTAAATATGAAATATGTAAAGTGTCAAATGGAGTATGTATTTAGCACTTTTTATTCCAAAAGCTATGAAAAGAATTCGGACAAATTAAATATGTAGAGTCCACTTCTGTTTAGTAAGAACCCAGCTGTTGTGTGAAGGCCTCAAAGGTGTGTTAGTGAACATTAGTGAGCAATCATCATTCTGAATATCTTAGATCACAGCAGAGATGTTGGGATCAAATTCTACTAAAGTTTAAAGCATAGTTTGGTTGCTTTAAGCAGAGTTTCGTAACCCTGGTAATCAGGGCCCACTGTCCTACATGTTTTAGGTGTTTCCCTGCACTGAAAAAAATAATGCAACCGTTTTTGACATTTACTTAATCATATTTAGTTACTTTAACTAGTGTTACGTCAATACCATTTTTTGGCCCTGATACCTGGCTGTGCAATATAAGCCGATACCATTTGTTTGAAATTGATTTGTGTGTGTATATATGAAGAACTGCATACTACTTGGATGTAAAATAATTCTAATAAGACTAATACAAAGTGAATCCAGTAGAACTTTTTATTGCCTACCTGGAATGGGTGCCAATAGTTGAATAAACTTTTGGCTCTCAAAATGGTATCGGTGCCCTATTTGTTGGTACTCGCCGATACCGATACCACCATTTTAGTGCTGGATCGTGGACCAGTCCGATACTGGTATCGGTATCGGTGCAACACTAACTTTAACACAACTGTTTTATGTCCTACCCTGCTAACATGAAACAATTGTTTTAAGGTAACTAAATATGATTAAGTAAATGCCAGAACCAGTTGCATTATTTATTCCAGTGTGCCTCCCCACTCCTGACCTGAAGAAAAAAGAAATTACCTACTTATTTGCAGCATTTGAGCATTTAACCGTCGTTTAACAGAGAATGGAAAACCTGTAACACCAATGCAAACCTACCAAGACATGGTCATCAAGAGTTCAGGCATGTTGAACAATATTGGTCCACAGCTCAGGTAGGAGAACTAATATTACGACCACATATGGAAGACTGGCAAGATGCGTCATTGATAGAAAAGGTTCAGTCTGGAGTTTCCCTCAAGCACTTTATTTAACACAGTGGAAGAAATGTGCTTTTGGTGAGACTAAAATTAAACAACAAATGGTGCAATGACCACACTATGCTGAAGGTGAAACAGGGTGGTGGAAGAATCATGCTGTGCGGATGCTTTTATTCAGAGACAGGAAACATTTTCAGTTTATATATATTATGAATGGAGCTGAATATGTTAAGAAAACCTGTTAAAAGATTGTGAGGATAGAACTGAACAGTCATCCTTGTTTTTGAAGTAAGCAGTGAGCTGTAGTTTTAAAGCAGCTGGTGGAGCAGTTCATCAAAATTTCTTAATGTTTTTCTACTACAGTTTTCACATAACCACCTAAAATGCCTACGTTTTGCAAAAGCACCCACTCATCAGACAAAGCTTGATTTGTGGCTTCAGTTGGAGGATTTTATTTCTCTAAAAAAGACAGTGGACTAGATCTGTGAGACATGGTCACATGTGGAAATGCCAAAACCGAAATTGTCAGCAGACTTAATGCAATGCAGTGTTGGATGGAGGAATAAGGTAGAACTGTTTTAAGTCAATTTAACCAATGAGTTCCAATTTTATAAAAAAAATCGCATCTTTTAAAATTTTATTATCACTACAGAAAGACTTTAAAATTAGTTTTACAACTTATATGAGAGGAAGAAAAACTAGCACAGATAACCTCTGTAGCTTATTATATTTTGTAGATTGATGATAAGGTAACAACCTATTTCTATAACTGTACATCTACTGAAGGAAGGGTTTAGTTCTCCATTTGCAGGGCTGGTTCTAAAAGTATTTTTGAATTATATGTTTATAATATTTTGTAGAAACCATTATTTGATCAACAAACCCACCATGAAAGACTGCAGACATAGCCAGTCATCAGTCCATCTGCATTAGGTAAATGGGGGGTTGTGGTTGAAGTTTTTGTGGGAATTAAGGGTTATCACAGTTGTTTTCACTCTTTGATTGGAGTAAGATTGTAATCTTTTATGGTTTGTGATCGAAACTGCTTTGTTTCGCATTTGCAAAGTTCCACTGTGCAATGCAGGTGTCTTGTTTCTTTTTCGCTGTTGCATCCGAGGTTGTCAGCATGTTTAGTGACTCATTTATTGTGGCTCTCTGCCTTTTTGCAATCAACTTGTGGGACAATGTGAAAGCACTGGAGCACATTGCTCTCAAGATGAGGGCACCGCTGCACTGCCTGTCTTTCATGTGGCTTGTCGGGTGCAAAATTAGCTTTTGTTCCAAATTGACTAAATATTGTTTTGGTAAGGTTTTGTGCTATTTTTGGTTGGATTAGATCTAAAAGATGCCTTTTAGTGCACTTTGTTGAGAGCTCTCCTACATAATCTTGCAGTATTAAATTGATTTGCTCTTTGACTGTTTTTCTTTTTTAGTTTTTAGAGCTTCAAACATTGTTTTTTATGCTAACCCTTCTTTGAAATGATTATGTTTTTTTCCCCCCTGGACTGTCCACTGTGTTCCTTGGGCTTGTTGATGCTGTTTGTTTCCTACTGATCTCTAAAAATAAGATTAAATGACAAACAGGTGACCTATAGTTATTATCATGGTGACCTTCTAACTGCTGTTGTTGGATTTGAGTTCATGAAGGTGCATCATAGTTATTAAGGCCAAACTATACATCCCCCATTTCAAATACAACTCATTATCCATATCATTTCCTGTATCAAGTATACAATTAACTGAAGCTATATGCTATGATTAAAACCTGCTAAGAATTTGTAATGCAGCATATAAAGAAAATGCATAAGACAACTTCTGCAGCTGATTGAATTAGGTGCAGGCCCTCAATATTCATTTATATGCATGAAGCTTTTATGCATTTGTTTACCAGGGTATTTTGGTGTGCTTGCTTTGTCAAAATGCTGAGATGTTTATCACAATCTCACAGCAGGAAATGACCCAAATTTGGTTCATATGCAACAGCCCAGTCTTTCCACACACAAGCGCCTCTCAGAGGTGATCTAGTTACCTGGTCTTTCACCTGCGACCTTGGTTTTTCTGTGCCCTCAGTGCAATTTGTTCATAAGTCTCCAGCTTTGTGTTTCGCAGCTTCTCGTTTCTCTTTCCCCTTTTTCTTGCACTTCTTGGCAGAGTACCTCATTCACTATCAAACTTTAGTTTACTCACTTCTGTAATGCATGTCCCTCTTTTTTTTTTTTTTTTTTTTTCTGTTCCATTTGAAACATTGCTTCGTCTCTGAAACTGACTTGTGTAAACTGTGGGAAGAGCTGAGTCAGCAACACAAAGCATTTTTGATATCCCCCCTCCTACCTCCTTTTCTCTATGCATCCTTGCTCAACCACATCCTGCTCCTCATTCTCACAAATACATGCGTGCATACACAAACACTGCCTGCGTTTTCCCTTGAGCTGGTTGCAGATTTGTACACCTGCTGTCACATAATGTGGTTGGGTTCAGGCTAATCGGTCTGCTCAAAAAGTGCAGGGTTGAAACTACTCTCAGTTTTACATGTTAACAGAAAAACACTATTTACTTTTAAGTCTTTTGTTTATGTTGAAAAAAAAAAACATTTTTATTATTCAAAATCAGTTTTATTTAAACAACATATTTTGTAAAATAACAGTTGCAAATATGTATATATATAGATAATCTGAATATCAGATACTTTCATTTTAAAAATATTTGTTCTTCCATTGGTCAAAATGACATCCATCAGGTACAGTACATATATATATATTAGATTACATCTCTAACATAAAAAAATAAACACTGTTCAGACAACATGCTTTGTTATTGTCTAATGATCTATCCTAAAAGCCCCCAAGCTGGCCCCTTGACTCAACTGTTTTATTCTGCTCAATGTGACATAAATATGGTCTCCTTCCTGCAGGTGGAAAATTCCTGCCAGGAAACTGCTCCTCAGCTCCTCGGCATCAGAATTAGCAGAGCTTCTATATTGGCAGCAAGTGCTAGAAAAGAATATGGCCACAAGTGTCATATTAAGAGTGTTCTATTACATTTTCAGTTGTTATGCAATATATCCTAGAAAAGGTAGGAAAAAAAGTAAGAAAGCTCACCTTTTGGAATGGAGTAGTTCTATAGGCTTCCCATAGCCACTTGTGTTTCTCATTATTTTGTGGAAGACACCTTTATTAGTAGTTTCATTGGAAAAATCTATCTCCACCCTGGAGTAAACGTAGTAGTAGCCTTCCTCTAGGATTATAAGGCCGCTGTTGTTAAACCCCATGTTTTTTATGTCTTGTTCAACTGGATTCCACCGCACTTCATTATCCCTCAAAGGACCATCACCTGGAACGAAAATATAAAAAAATATTTTTCAACACAAAGCTGAAAGGGAAATATCATTAAATAATTTGTATTTCTTTAACTGGCTAAAGTTGGTTTAGAAACCTTTTAATAAGTGTAGAACACACTGATTTTTGTTGAACAGACAAAGAAAGGATTCTGCTTTTCAATTAAACCTAATTTTTGAAAAGTGAAAAGTTCACAGAAATCAAATGAAGTTTTTATAAGTTGATTGGGTTTGATTAAATCTGGTAAACCAAAGTGATATTTAATTTCTTTGGGTAGACTTTAGGCTTTAAAAGGCCTGATAAAGACATTGACTTGAGGGTTCTTACCAAACACGTGAGCAAATGGCCTTATTGGTCTCTCTGGAGGAGGAATTGGAAGAATCTCATTGGATTCTGCAGATAAAATTAGAGATTGCTAATTAATGAACAGACAAATACATTAATATAGAAAAATCAACAGATTGATCTATCACGTTCTGCATGACAAGCAGTAGTAGTATCTATAATGTAATTTCTGTTAAAAACATTTACATTAAACAACAAAATCCCCACCTTTAGTTTTGATTTGACTTGACATCCTGCCATTCTGAGAAAAAGAAATAAGAACTCATTTGTTATGATTTCTTTAAAGGAGTGAAGTACAGTAACAGTCGATTCATGTAGTTTATGCAAAAATGTTACCTGCTGTTCAAGCATCAGTGGGTGGGAAGAGTTATGGCACGGAGGATTAGTCCCGCAGCGAGACAAAGGCTGTACGGAAATAGAGGAAAAATTTGTGCAATAGTTTTAAGCGTGAGTGAACAACTGAGTCAGGTTACCTATGACAGACCAAAAACATAATTAGTAACTGTAGGAACAAAAACGTCTAGCAACAGTAAACTGTAGTGGAAATGAGGCCTACAGGTGCAAAACCTTTTTTCCCTCAGCTAGTAAATGGGAAACTAACAAGGCCTATTGCAGTTCTAGAATTTTATTGCATGGAAATATCCTTTGATAACTTAGGTAGGTTTTAAAGACCGAAATTCAGTCAGGAAAACTTAACCATCATTTCTAACCCAGAATGTCCAATCTAATTTTTTGGGTTAGACAATTCAGTCCTTGACATTAAAGAAACAAATATATCACAATAAAAATCTTGATGTGCTTTATCAAGATGAACTGCCTTAATAGTATTTGTTCAAAGATTCAAGATAAGAAAAGGGAAGTACAATCTAGACCAAAATATTTCAATAGCTTCGTTGTCTTTGACAGAACTTCACAGGTAAGTCAAAACCCATGCAGAAAATTCTACTCTATTGTGTGACGTAGAAGAAATATGCAAATAGTCACGCAAAGGAATTTCCAGTCTCATCAAGCCCTACAGTGTCCCCCCATCATTCAAGCTGACATGCCAAAAGACTCTCCCCTTACCTCAGTCCTTTGGTAAAGTATGTAGATCAAATATCCCTCAACAAAGACTCCCAGCACAGCCAATCCCAGGAGAAGGAGGAGAAACCTCTGGCCTGCTGTGGCCCATGAGGATTTCTTGCTGCTAGGCATGGATACGTAGCTGGCCTGGCTGTCCACCACAAAGACCTGCGGTGGGGGAGCTGCACCACCTTCTGACATCCCAACTGGACCACAGATCCACAAGTCTACTAATTTGGCTGGGAAGGAATTAGTAAAAAAGAAAAATATATATTATTTTGTTAGTCAAGTAAAAAGAGAAACAAAATGAAAAATAAATCCCATAAAAATGAGTTAGTAAAGGAACAGAAAAATTACTTTAAAACTTTCTGAAATTTCTAGTCAACTACTGTACAGACACATATGACAGTAACATTCCTGGGAATAAAGTTATGTCTTTACACCCTTACTATTTTAAGAAAGAGAGTCACCAACAGTTTAATGAATTAAAAAAAGACGTACACATCATTTCACATCATACTCCAAGTTCTTAAAGGAATATTACCTCAGAAATAATTGTCTTCCCAAAGTTCAGTCAAACATCCAGCTCCTCACTCTGACCTCTGAAGCTTGTTGGTAATCTTGACCAGCACATTCGTCCTCAACAAAATGTTTGTAAAAGAAAAAAATAAGAAAAAGAAATGCTACAAATCGATACCACAATGAGTTATTTTATGTTTCGGCCAAATTTGTCCATTTCTTAGAGGTAAGCTTCTCTAACGGTCCAGATTTTTAGTTCTCTCCTAGCTCTCGTATTTGCTTGCTTGCTGTCAAGTGTCACTTATATTGCTTTTGAAGTGAGCTAATGGGGAAAATGCAAGCAGAAAGAGAGAGAGAGATAGAGAGACAGAGCAGTCTCTGTGTGTGCACTTGTAAGGGACACTCCCTGCTGAATATAGCCGTCAACTAAAAAATGACACTTCCCTTTTGCTTTCTGCTGTCAGTTTCCATCCTTGTTTCAACCGATCATGTGCTCAGTTTCACTTTGTTTTCTTATTTTAAACAGTGTAGTTTTTGTGAATTTATCATTTTCTAGTTGTTACCGTCGTCCAAGTTTACAGTAAATTTGGCCTTGAGACTGTAGCACAGTTACAGTGACATCTGCTACGTTTAAACACTCTGCCACCGCAGTGCAGTGCATCTCACCTCTATTTCATCATGCCCCTCAGACAGTCTGTGAAAAAAATCTCAGGTGGGACATATGTTGTTTTTCCTGTTTCTGTACCTTGTGAAACAATTGCTTGAACAGTAGCCGCCTGCATTAACGGGAGATGGGTTGCCAAAGACTAAAACAATGATGCAACATGCCCTTTTTTTTTGTTTCACATGTTTTGTTCATGAGTTTCTTAATTCACTGTTCATTCTCTCCATTTCTACAATAACATTTTAAATGGTACAAAACAGTGTCTTTCTATGTTTCTTTTCATGTATATAAGCAGAAAATAAAAGCTGTTATATAGATTTCATGCAATGGAGGCGGCACCAAAATTACACATACAAAAAAAAAAACTTTTTGCAAAAAGAAATCTGAAAAGTCAGGTCTAAAGTTGCTGTAAGTCTCATTTACTCTCAAGCCTTGACACATATCCACTCCACTGCCTCCACTGGGAAAGATGGTGGAGGCAGCATCATGTAGACATCTTGAAGCTGCTCAGTGTTGATGGGTTAAGTTAAATACCTGGAAACAGGCTAGTAGTAGCTGAAAAAGATAGGAGAATGGGGCAGATTCTCTCCTTCCTATAGGAGAGATATCCTAAAAGTACAGCCTAAACCACAATAAAATGGCTTGCATCAAAGCCTGCTGCTGACAGAATAAACCAAAGTCCGAAACTCAGTGAAAACTAAAGGTGAAAGACACTTGTTCAATCAATGAGAGAGAGACATGAATGAATAAAAAAAATGGGCAAGAAATATTCTGTCTCCAAATACAAAATATGCTGTATGTTTGTGACTGCTCTCTCAGAGAGGATTGAAGATAAATGCATCTTTAACAAAGCAAGACGAGATGTCTCTTAAAAACTCATGAGTTTCTTTTTTTTCTTTTGTTGTAGGAGGGGGTAGTTTGACAGGATGGACTTCATATGGTAAAACCTCACAACACACTCTGACTTACTTTCTACCCACACACTGTAAGTTTCTACCACTCAAACAAACAAGACATATGAACTCTGTGTTGGGTGCAGATAAAGATGCATGAGGGACTGACGGAAGTCTATAGACGGTTAGGGCCCTACCTACAGTGCCTGTGGTCGCCGCTTGTCGAGTGAAGAGATAGTAAGAACTAGAAATGCTAGAGACACATTAGTTCTCAACGTGTGTCCCTGAAGTCAACCTTATAAACTGATAGCTTGAACTACATGTGCTGAAGGTAAAAAGAAAAACATTTATACCATTACTTTAAGATAAAACTCATATAATAAACATACAATGTTCCATATACACTACTCTTAAACTACTTATTCCTTTTGGATCTCAAATGATTTCATTCAATGCAGTTATTGTTTAGGGTAATCCAAAAAGAGTTAAAAAAAAATCGTTATTAGTTTTATGACAACTGGCCATGATGTTTGTTCACTCACATTTTATGGTATAGAAGTTGTTCCTGTTTCTAAAGTAGGAGGTGACAGAGATGATACTTCAAAGAGAAGCATTTTGGGTTCGCTGTACAAACAGTAAACTTTTGAGGATGCTGTGTGAATACTGCATGTATTCACCTATTTATGTGGCTTTGTATGGAATATGTTTATTGTTGTGGAAGTGTAGTTGTGACAGGGGTTTTCACTTATGTTTAATCTCTGTAATGACTACTCAGAAGTCCCCTCTGATTGGCTTAGATGCTTTCTACTCTCTACATAGACATGTACCAAAGATATAGACATGTAGCCAAAATGCATTCCCTTACTGGCATTAAATTTATGAGGTACCTCGGAGTGCTGGTCATCCACATATTTTCAGTGTTATTTAAGAGCCGGGGACCCATTTACTTCCCTCTGTTTTACTTTTTAACGTAGCATGCATTGATTTTGCTCTATTCATTACTTTTCTGTAAAAGAACTGAGCTTACATATTTCTAGTGGTTGTGGTTTTTAAACTAATTAACTAAATATATGGAAGCATTTGCCCAAGATGTATAATAAGTTGCAAAAAAGTCATAAACTTCCCCTTAACTGGCAAGGCTAAAGAACTTTGTTTTACTCATAATTGTTTACTAAGTTGGGTAGTTTCTCTACACTAACATTAAAGCAAGTTTCACATAGAGTGACAGTTTGAGGAACGAATTTGAGGAACAATTTTGCAGCACCATAAGAAAACAATCCAAATATCTCCTGTAAAAAAAGTATTACAGTGAGATAAGCAAAGAGTGGTCACAAAAAGACAAAACAAGTATGGTTAAATGGCACAAGATGAGGTGAAGAGATTTGTACCAGTTGTTAAGCATGGTGGTGATAGCATCATGCTCAAGAGATGTATAACCGCTTGTTTTACTGCTTTATCATGCGGCTGGATATGATGATATAGAAGTAAAAGGGGCTCCGAATTCTCTATTTCCACTTCAAATAAAGTAGTATCCTTATTCTTACTGTGCTCTCAGTATAATCCAGTTACTCCCTCAGTGCCCATGTATTATAAAGGAACTTATCTGAAGCCTGTACATATAGAAAAGTACATTTTTCATCCTCTAATTCATTTCTGGTTTGAAAATCCTGCAATGGTCACCTAGAAAACTCAACAACCTCTTCAAATGAGTAAACATCCTGAATTTACCAGAGCCACAAACTTGTCTGCATTAATCAACGGCCACAAGTAAAGATCACAGTCCAGATTGTGACCAAACTTTTTTCACATATTTTTAGTTCAGTTCATGAATAGTTTAGTAATCCTAAAGGGAAAATAAACACTAAAGTTATTTTATTTTTATTTTTTTATTGAATTGTTGTAGGTCAGCTGTAGGGTGGAACGATCTTTTGTTGTGGTCTGTCTTGCACAAGATCTGGAGAAGCCTCTTACTGAAGACACTTTGTTGGTGTTTGACAATCAGATGAAGAGCATGTATGTGTTATCCATAATCTTCTTCACTTTATGAAGAATTCTTCTTTGTGAATAAATCTCCAGAGGAGTTCCTAGAACAGAGCTGGCCTCCTTTATTAGCTTGTTGACCTTTTTTAAGTAATTTACTTTAATTTTCTGATGCTGTTACCACAGCAGATGATAGAGGAAGAATAAAAACTCTCCCCAAAAGACTTACAGAAGATATGTAGCATTTTGTTGCTAACGCTGAAGGACCAAAGCTTCCTTAGGAAGTACAATCTGCTCTGTCCATTCTTTTTTTTGTTTTGTTATTATTCAGGTAAAACTTAATCAATTATTAGACATGCTAACGCTACAGATGCTCCCGACTCCCCTGCGATATGTTAGTATTGTTGTCTGGGCAACCACAATATTTTTCAGCCATTGTGTAGCGTAACATGACTGGCATGTGCAGGGCCCGAGCAGATCTGACCACACAAGCATATCTGGTACCTACACAGTCCCCTGTAATGCTCTAAACCTACATTACAAAAGAAAATGAGAAACATGTTACAGTACATGTTAAATCACTGCAGCCAAGACATTGAAGGGTTGACAGTTGGCTGTCAACCAGATTATTAGACCAGAGTTTACCAGTGTTTTGTTAGAAACTGTTTACATTCCACCTTTTGCTGTTGCCTACACTGCATGTCAGGTAATCAGTTCCATTGTTTCTAAGCTCCAGACACAACAGCTAAATAAAGTTGTGGCAATAACTGGTGATTTTAATCACGATTCACTCTCTGCTACACTGCTAACAGTCAGTCAGCTGCTGTACCAGAGAAAGGAACTGCTTTAAAACTGGGGATTATTTCATAAAGAAGAATATTTCATAAAGTGAAAAAATATCATGGATAACATTGAGACTCCTTTTCATTAGATTGTTTAACACCAGCAGAGTGTCTTCAATCAGATGCTTCTCCATATCTGGTGCAAGACAGACCAATACAGAAGATATTTCCTGCCTAAAGCGATCAACATCTTGATGAAAAACAACAACAACAAATTCTTCACATAACTGGATCGTGTTTTCCCTTGAGAAGATTTGACTGCACTACCATAAGGTAGCTGTCCACGTATTACTCTAACACCATTACTAAAAGGTTGTTTGCAACTTGTGCTTGATTAAAAAAAAAACACAATTTTACGCTAAACAAATACATATTGATCTTAGAGGGGAGCTAAACTTAGGACACATAGATGGTACCTGTAGTTGAACATTCACTTACCGGTATTTGGTTCAGATACTTAGAAAATGGATGCTGCCAGACAGTTGTTGGCGAGAATATTAATATTTTTCATAATATTATGTAAAGGTTTTGATATAATCCAGTGTCCAAGGATGAGACTGTTTAGCAAAAAGCTTAAGCTGATTTTCTTCAAAATATATGAGGTGAAAAAAGGGCAGTGAACATCAATGGATACACTTAGTCACTGTACATGGGTACATAGATAGCTTTAAAAGGATTTAGTAATGTGGACTATGGGTAATAATTGTATGAATGAAGATTCATGTGTAGGCACATGTCCGTGTAAAAATGTATGCTATTAATTAGAGAAATACATGATCTGCTCTCTTAATTGACTTCTGATTAGTATGGACTCATGTGTAAAGTAGGAATACTGTTGATATTAAGGACAAGGAGGGAGGAGGGGTATGATCAAAGATGTTTCACTTCTTCCAGACTCTCTGAAAGCTATTCATTCATTTCCTGTTGCTAGCAGCTTGGTGGTCTGGCTGTTTACTTCCTGCCAGTGCAGACCACAATATAGGAAGCTGTCCTGGGCTGCAGTAAAAAAAGCAAGCATCAACAATGTATATAAAGATAGAAGGTGAGAAAAATGACCTTTGTATTCCCTTGAATGTCAGTATCATTTCATTGAGCCTTTAAAATCATGATCTGAGGTGGATGTAGAGAAGCACTGAGCAGCTTTAATATCAGAAATAGCTTCTACCTTAGTTTTTTGCTGTTAGATCTTAAAATAATATTAAAATGAAAATTTCATAAAAAGGTTTTGTAAAAGCCACAAAACGAAAATACACAAAATCTCCAAAGATAAAATAAAAAATAGATGCTTTGTTAATTGATGAAAAATAAAATCACACTCTGACTTTTTATTTGCAATCTGCTAAAATAACAGTTAAAAAAAAACATATTTTATTTAACTAAACAATTAGACCTTTCAATTTGCCTTAAAATGTATTTCACTCAGAAGTGGATTATCCATAAGTAAAAAGCCCTTTAGAAATTAGTTAAACTTCCAATCATTTACATTTCCAGCTCCACAGCATACACATCTAAAATAGTAGTTTCAAATTCCAGTCCTCAAGGGGCCGGATGTCCTGCAACTTTTAGATGAGTCTCTGCTACATCATATCTGACTCCAGCTCATTATCAGAGCTCTGCAGAGCAGCTTGGCTGCATGCTGTTGAGGTAGTTTAGCCATTTGATACAGGTTAATAGAGCAAGGGACACATTTAAATGTTGCATTTAGATCACATAGTGCTTCTGTGAGGAAAACCTGCCCTTCAGTTTCAGACCACTGATTTAAAATCACTTGAACAAGTTGAAATCTAAGCAAGGTCTTTTCCCTCTTAAGTCAGACTTGTTCACCTTTGGTTGTAGGCTCTAATTTATATTTACACACGTAAACTGAAAATGGAAAAAAAGTTACATTTTGAACTTATTTTTGCTGATTTTTAAAGTCAAGTCACCATTTTATAGTATTTTATGCAGATTACAGCTAGACAGATCTGAAACTAACAACTCAAGATAAGTTTCAGTTCTGGGAGTGATTTAGGTGTAGGCTTTGTTTTTCCCCTAATTTAACAAACCCAAGGCTGACCATCTACAGTATAATTCTAGTGGTGAGGGAAAACCCAAAAGACATAATACAATATCATCAAACAGCACAATTTCATAATAGTATTTCTTAAAAAAGTAATTTAAAGCTGTGCAATATACCTGACTGGTCTGCATATTTAAAAGACATTAACCAAACCTGTATTTTTGATCACTTCAAAACTAACAGCAAAATTCAGGCATTGCCTTTTTTAAATATGAAAATTTCTAAAATTTCAGTGGGGCAATTCTATGTGTCTCCAGTCATGGATTTAATTAAGCAAAACAGAAACAAGTTTTTTAAGTTTAACTGTACTTTTAAAATATTCTGGATTGACATCTCTATGCAACTAGGTATACCAAAGTATTAGATATTTGTGCATTTTAAAAAGGCTACCTTTCTGTTAGTTTACAGGTGTTAAATAAAGTGCCAAGAGGTAGTGGGGAATTGTTCAGGTTTCCTTTAACTAAATCAAGCATAGTAAAGTTGCCCCCCAACCATATTTGTAGCTGCCCTCTTACATCTACAAGAAGTTTTATTCCTAAAGGAATTTGTATCAGATAGCCCAACTAATTAAAAACATTAAATCACAATGTTGTACATTTGGTATGAATAACGAAAAACAAAGTTAAGTATTAACAGTATTCATTCCAGTCATGTTTAACAAAAATAATTGATACAAGCACAAATTGCAGAGGAAGATCTCACCTTATATTAGGCCCTTACGTTTTGGCCATTTCAAGGGGAAGACCCCATTGAAAAGGGAGAGAGTTTCTGCTCATCTTCCCTTTTTATCTAAAGGTCAGTCAGCACTTCTCCCTCTCAAAACAACCCAGTCAACATTCAGTCCATAGAAGATAATGCTGCAGTCGCTCTGGCCACCATATGGCACCATAAGAATGCCCATTTTGGCTGACCCACACAGAAGAGTGAATGATGTAGAAATGAACAGATGTAACAGCTTTTTAAAACAGAAAATAAAGTGCTAAAACTTTGGTCTTGTTTTCTCACATAATAATCAACAGAACAAACAACAACCATGCTATGTGAAAAGTATTAATAAAGAGAGTTGATCACTTGCTCACTTGTTGCTATGACAATGTTAGAATGCTTAAGCAGCAGTAGAAAGAATTAGAGCTTTTTGATTTTAATTAGATCAGTTTTGTTTTCCATGTTTCTTTTAAATCTATCTGTAAAGTAGTGTAACGCCATAGGTTTTCTACTCAAGGCATTATTATGAGCATGTATTGACCCATATCATTTCTGTAAATACATCGTATACATTACAATTTAAAAAATCCATTTTATAGGTTTAAAATGAAATAAAATGATGTGCAAGCCACAGGTTAATATGTAGAGGAACATACTAATTCTGACATACATGCATTATTATCAGGGATTTATTCTACTGTACATCATATTGTTAATAGTAGGCAGTTCACAGTCAGCAAATGTCAATTTGACCACATAACTTTTCCCACTAGACCACAACGATTTCCCCACCATCTGCATCACCATGGTGTGTTCTCACCTTTCAATGGTGACTCTTTGAAGAAGTGGCTTATTTACTTCCTCTAGGTTGGAAAACAGACACTCTTCTACACAGTTTACAGTGAGACGTGAGAATTAGGGGGACCTGTGGTGGACTGCCATCATGTTTAGGTTTGCCGCCTCGAAAAAGAAGACTTATGCTGGCAGGGTGCCATATGAGTAGATGAGTCGACTGTCATGATATGGAAGACCACTTTTTTACTTTGAACTCTCAGTTTAATTCAGTTTTTATGAGATGTTTTACATTAATTCCTTAATATGTCGTAAAAATATCCCCAGAATAAATGACAATTAGGAGGACCACTTATTTAGATGATCCACCCAGAAATAAAAGATCAGAGTCAGATATAATCAAAAAAGTGAAATCATAAAAACAGGGTTTAATATATAAATATTTTTTAGCCCTATCCCCTTTTCTTAAATTCTTCTGCATCAATTATGTAATATTTTAAATGTCTTTATTGCAAACAAAATGAAAAGTTATTGATTCTCAAGATCAAATTCATTGCCTACAACATCAATAAAATCAATGTTTAAACTCCAGATACATTTTGAACTTAAAAGTTAAAGGTAACAAAATCTAACAGTTTATTGATGGTTAAAGAAAATCAGATGTACCTAATATACGCAAATGTATATCTTCTGATTATAACCTGATTATAAGTGTGAACTAGAGATTGTAGATCAGAGCTTTTACTGTACATTCATGAGAGGCAGCAAGATTGCCAGTTTAAAACTAAGCTGCTCTCTGCTCCCTTAAGAACGTTTTAAGATGGAATATAATAATAGGCTGCAATTTTTGTTTCAGTGTGTGATAAGGATGTTCATTCTAAACAAAACTTAACTAAACCATTTTTTCCAAGACAAATAATTATGTTTCTGTGCAAAAGACAATTCTTAGTTAACTTAAAGAAAAGCCCTTCTCTATAAGATTTTCAGGGAGTAAAAATTTAAATGATAATTACGATGATCTAAACTTTACACGTAATGTACCACTTCTAGTCTAAGGAAATTCAAATTGTCTTTTGTGACCCTCAAAAAACAAACCAAAGATCTCCTTCTAAGCTAACAGCATGAGGCTTTCAAGTAAATGGAAATGAATAAAATTCTTGGAACATTTAACAGGAAAATAATTGTATCCCATTCTGCAGCTTAATTTCACAGTATAGGATTTTAAAAAAGCAAATTTCTGCAATATGAACAGATTAGATCTTCAATTAAAGATTAATGAAGCAGGTCTACAAATGCCACCTAATGTAAATGATTTACTATGCATTAATGCTTAAAATTTACTGTCAAAGATTTCTAAGAAGTTTATCTTTTTTTTTTTTTTGATTGCCATTATACTGTCATAAGTAAAGAGCAATGAAATGAACTCCCTGCATTAAACCCATACCCTTATTGGAGCAGTGGGCTGCCATTGTGCAGTGCCTGGGGAGCAGTGTGGGTTTAAGGGTCTTGCTCGGGGACGCAGAGTGTCAGTCTATGGGAGTGGGGCTTGAACTCAAAACCTCCGAGACCCAAGCAGAATGTTCTAACTACTAGGCCACCACTCCCCCGAGAGAAAAAACTAGATGAGTCTCTATCACTTCCCACTGAAAAATGGGAAAACTGATTTAACAGTTAAGCTTGATCGAAATTTATAGTCTACAGTCTGTAAGAGAATATTCAACGTAAATAGAAATCCTAATTTACTACTAATTCAATACAAAACCCTTCATAGTGTTAACAATACAGGCCAATGGGTTTTTCCACAGTCAAATGTCTGCTTGCATCATGCAATTAATGCACCACATGATAACATACATGCACTATGCACTGTTGTACAGAGCTTCTGGTGTTTGGTATGGGAGGATCTGTCAAAATGTGTGAGATGTAATATTTCACACTCCCCCTGATTCTGTTTACTTGGTAACCTAGATAATGTCACCTTAGACAGATCATCTTCACTGCCTTATATGTATAGCAAATAAAACTATCCTCATTAACAGGAAAAATAAAAACACTCTAAATATAAGCCTATGAGCCTCTGCCTCATCACTAAATATATCTCGCTTGCTTTGATTGGCTACCTTTCCTAGTACGACTGTGTGGCCTGTGGCTACTGAGGTACTGAGGTACTGAGCACATCTGGGGGGGACCTGAGTCCATAGAGTGGCCTACAATTCGGTGGGATCCCTGCTGGGGGTTGGGGGCTTGGTTTGTGGACTGGTGCCAGCTTTGATGCCTATCCTGTTCTGGGGTCCAACGGCGCCAATGCTGGCACTGGGGCCATTGAACTGGTGGGGAACATTCTTTATAAATCCTTTATATACCAGTACTTCGGGTGCTCTTCTCTTGAGGGGACACACTGTCAGTAAGGGAGGAGAGAGGTAGGGGAGGGGGCTGTGAAAGCTGCCACCTGAGGATTATCCTACCTGGTGGATGAGCTTTGGGCTCTCTGAGATTTTCTTGAGTTTCCCCACAGTCACTCCCCAGTGGGGTTCCCATCCTATAGCTTCAATGACTTGTTTGTCTGCTGGGATCGGGGATGCTGGTTCCTGGCATTGGGTGGGGCCTGGGATGTTAGTAAGTTTGGCCCCATCCGGGGGAGGCAGCTGGCTGGCATGGCTGTACGGCTGTTGGGATACAACCACCTGCAGGGATGCACCTCAGCTTGTGGTGTGGGTCTGCCTGCCCTGAACCTGCACTGCCTGTGCCTGCGGTCGGTTGGGAGGACACTGAGAGTTGTCTGGCGCTTGGGCTCAGGTGGTTGGGGCTCAGGAAAGCAAAGCTGTTTGGCTTTCATCTAGCTCTGGGACATCTATTCCCAGAGCTATATTACAGAACAGAACACACACACTTAAAAATAAATTATTTCTAGTGTCCAATGAAAGCTTATTCCAAAATAAGTTAAAAAACACAATCCACTGGACTTTGTTTCCAAGATTAATGATGTTTAGCTTCCCATCCAGGAAGCTTTTTCAATAAAAAAAAGCTCAAGTTTACGTTTCAGCCTCCGTTTAAAAATGTACAGCTGTACAAATGCAAGTCATTGCTGACAAATTGTCCTGTAACCTGTACCAGGTATAACTCAAATATTTTTGATACATCTACAGGATATGAGTAAAGTCTTCTGAAATAGGAATTTGACTAAAATAGTTTGTGTGTATAAAAAAAACAAAAAAAAAACTTCTGATATACCTACTCTGAAGCCTTCTAATCTCTAGATATTTGTAATGCCACCATGGTGTATGTAACTGTAAGTTTATTTTTGGAGTGGTACCTTCTGTTCTTAATGGATAATGATTTGCTAAACAATAAAATAACAAATAAAAAAGCTCTTGATGTGTCATCTCATAAAATGAACTGTATTCAAACCGAGTGCAACTGGTTATTGCACTCAATTTGAATACAGTTTAAACTGAGTGGATTGATTGGTTTTTATTTATTCATTTATTTTCTAAGAAAATATAGGGAAATGGATTACAGATTAATGATGCAATAAAGGATCCAGCAACTCAGGGGTTAGAGTTTACAGCTTTGTGGTAAATTTATGTGTTCCAAACCATTCCTTCCCCAGCTTCTTACCTCCAGACAAATAACATTTCCTTTTTCTAAAAGGCAAATTTCCCAGGTGATATCATTTACCTTGTTCTCCATTTTGCAACTGTACCCTTTTAAAACCATTGCGCTCCATGTAAATAACAATGATGTATTCTGTTTGTACTGAGGTCAGATATTTGTTTGGGTTAAGGTTAGCGTTCGTGTAGAAATCTCAGTTCCGTCATGACTCGGTTTTGTCTTGTAAATCAACACGCCAAGTTTGAAGAACAACATTTTTAGAAGCACACAGTCACAACCAGTAAGTACTGTATAATAGTGAAACTGCCTGACCTTCTGCACATCACAGAAGTTGATATGTCAGGTGAAGAACTATAATCAATGTTCCTTTAACAGTTCAGGTGAATGTCTTGTATAGGCTGTTTATTTGGGTTCTCTCCGGGTACTCCGGCTTCCTCCCACAGTCCAAAAACATGACTGTTAGGTAAATTCTCCTTAGGTGTGTGTGAATGGTTGTTTGTCTCTGTGTTGCCATGTGATGGACTGGCGACCTGTCCAGGGTGTACCCTGCCTCTCGCCCATTGACAGCTGGAGATTGGCTCCAGGACCCCAATTGGGACAAGCGTGTCAGATAATGGATGGATAAATAACATTATGTCCCACTTCTACTATAGAGTTGTAGGTTCCCTGTCAAATATGGACCACTTCGTTTAAAGATCCTCTCATCATCAATTTGTATAATGTTGCTTTTGTAGTTTTCATGAGTAATTTTACACCTTATTAGCAAAACTCAGAAAAAATTGTTGATCATCATTATCTGGCCTGGGCCCCGTCCCAGACGAACATGCCGTGTCTTGCAGTAGTGTGTTGGATATGTGAAGTTTTAACAGCTTGAATAATATGCTGGATGCTCTGCACCAGTCTCAGCAGAAGATCTATGTCCAGACTGGATCCGGTGGCCCCCTGTATAGAGCAGCCCTGCTTCTGTGCCGCAGGGAAACCATGGTTACTTTAAAAGCTGAGACATAAGGACAGGCAATTTAGACTCTGAATGTTTGCGGTTATCATTTATTTTAATTATTATTAACAAGTTTCCTCACAATACAAATGTGAAAATACAAAAATCCAACAAGTACAGAAATAGACAGTAAGCAGTGAAACATACCACTCAATAGCCTACTTTTTTTTTTTTTTTGACATAAATATGTGTATGTATCTTTGCTGGCTATACATGTGTAAACGTACTTTGCTACCAAATGTTGCTTCATATATTCAAAGAGAATATGAGCTTTTATCAAGCTTGCAATGTTTTGGATGGTTTTAAATTTCAACATTTTGTTTTTGAATGCCTCAATAACAGACAATGTTTTTGAGAAACAGCATTTGTGAATAGAGAATTTTGTCAGTACATTTAAGTTTTTTCCAATAATCTGTTTAGTTTCTTACTGTTTGTAGACTGAGTTCCATCCATTTTCACCCACTTCATCTGTCAGATGTCAAGGTGGGGCTGGGGCCTATCTTCGGCAGTTTATGGTTGAAAGATCGGGTACACGGTGACAGGTCGCCATTCCATTGCACGGCAACACAGAGACATTCAAGCATGCAGGCACACTCATAACTAAGGGCAATTTAAAGATGCCAATTAACGCAAGATACATTTATTTGGTCTGTAAGAGGAGACCACAGTACTCAGAGAATCCATGCATGCACAGACTAGAGAGAACATGCAAACACAATGTAGAAAGATGCTGGGCCCCGGAAGCGAACCTAGGACCTTCTTGCTACAAACTGCACCACCACACAACCACAGACTCAATTTTATTATTTAAAAAGTTAAAGGAGGACATAATATATTTTCTCATACTATCCAGCACTGCAAAGAAGTCCAGAAGTTTGTGAATTTTCACATGAAAAAAAAAAAGAAAGGATGCTCCATTGTTTAAGTATAAACTATACAAAGGGCTATAAATTCACACCAATAAGTCACTGGGTTAAGAAATGGAATTCAATTTATTTATTCATTTTTAGCTTATTGTGAAAGTTTTAATGAAAGATACTACTGGATAAAAATTGTTGTTTGTTTGTTTTGTTTTTTGAACTGGGTATTTTTTTCTATCTTAGCGGTCAGCAGTCAGACTTCCCGTTTAAACGCGTTGCGTTTTAATGATTGGATGAGGGTTGCTACTCTCCTCCCTGTGATTGGTCGTTAGCAATGACGTCCTCCCTGCAAACCTGTCCAATCAGATCATCGCAAAGTTGTGCTGCGGAAGACGGATGCAAGGAAGATGGCAGTAGTCAGATAGCCCAGTGTTTGAACAAATGTTTACCGCTATGGAGGTTCTCCGGGTAAGAATGAGCGGCAGAGGAGGATTGCTCAGCCTGGCGGTAGCCTTCCTGTGCTGCGCGGGCTCCGTGCAGAGTTTTGGCCAGAGCCAAGACAGTGAGTTTACGTTTCTTCTTCCAGCCGGAAGATCCGAGTGTTTCTATCAGACAGCATTAAAGAACGGTACGATGGAGGTCGAATATCAGGTAAATGCTTGGTCAGTGAAAGCAGTAATCATTGTCCTCACAAACAGCTACACGTGCACCTATAAGGATCTCCCACTTATACCCACTAGTTGAATTAAACCGGGATCTTATAGATATTACCTGCTACATCTTATTTTTGTCTAATTCTGATTTTTACTTCCACAAAATACAGTAAATGTGATGCAGTTTCCTTCATTGGGGGACTATTTGTTTCTTAAATTAACACTATAAAGCAGGAATCAGTCGATGGCAATTAATACATGAAAAGACAAAATAACTTGTTACTCAGGAAATCAAAAAGCTATCATTGTCCATTTTGCTGTGAAATATATGCACAGTTTTCATTTGCATAAGAAATAAATATTTTTGCCTACCCAAGTGCTTTAAAAAAACATCTATCATTGGCAGAAAAAAATAAAATGCTGAAAAAGTATAATGACAAAAATAATTATTACAATTTTTTAAATGGGAAATATTAAAAGCTATTCTAATTTTTTTTCCTCTTTTTTTGCTTTGAGAAATGTTTTTTTTTTTTTTTTACATATATGTATATATGTTTAAGTGTCTTAGCTTTACTGCTGTCAGAATTGAGAGGTGTTATTCAAAACATTTGAAACATCAGTGATTTGATTTTTTAACTACATCACAAAATGGGAAGTTGTACCACAAAAAGGCTCAGTCGTGACTTCATGGTTTTCTCTCCAGAGATGGAAACTTGAAAGTGTCTATAAACTGATTTACTTCACACTATTTAGTTAAGTCCAATCAAGGCAAATAGTCAAATGAAGACCAGGTTAAATAGAGTCCAAATAATGTTGCCATATGGTCAAATTCAGTGGATAATTTAGGAATGGTAACTGCTTGGCAAATCGTTACCCAGCCAATTACTTTGGGTCAATTTCTTTACAGCATGCCCCTCCTTCTGAGTTAACATCAGGGCAAAGAAATAAAATACAGAAAAAAATATTAGCAAGGAGTACTTTCTATGGCGGGGGAAAGGGAACACATGGCTGATGGTAGCAGTAGCTCTGTAATAGCCTCAACCCTGAAAGAGACACCATTAAATTGAAGGGTGCTGAGGATGGAGTACTTTCTATTTAAGATGGAGACAAACTGACAAATTAATGCCATAATGATTCAGAATTAAAACTAAAAACTTTTTAA
Organism: Cyprinodon variegatus; assembly: GCF_000732505.1. Taxonomy (NCBI): domain Eukaryota; kingdom Metazoa; phylum Chordata; class Actinopteri; order Cyprinodontiformes; family Cyprinodontidae; genus Cyprinodon; species Cyprinodon variegatus. The sequence goes on along the minus strand of NW_015151555.1, from coordinate 106,949 downwards.
CAAAAAGTTGATTGCAGGTTTAAGGAAAATTGGTAAATAGTAAAAAGAGTCCTTAACTTATTGGATTTGAAACCATAAAGTTGGTTCCAATTAGAAAGCAGCCTGATAACTGAATGATTTTCCCCTTATTCTCCTTTTCTTACCCACAGCATACTGTTTTATTTAACAATTTAAATAGTCTAAAATTCCTATTTTATTATCTGTGACTATTTCTGAACAGTAAGTTATATTTTTTGTATTGAAAATATGTAAGAAAAATTGTAACCAAAGGGAGGGCATGTTTTGGTGAATTACCAAGGAACAGCTGTGTAGTACCTGTTCCCCTCTGGCCAGAAAAGCCAGTTTAAACCCGGAGAACTGTTGACTTTTAGTGGCTCACTGACGCGTGTTTACCGGGGTCAAACGACCCGTGCTAAAAGCGTCTCGGCTCTGATCGGTATGCTGATCAGAAATCAGCATGGGTCTGGCTTACCCACTAATTTACGTGATTCCATTGACATGGACATCAACACACTTTGAATCATTAGTGAGAAGAACCCCAAATCTTATGAATAAACTATTTGATACAATTTTAAGAATGTGACTAATTGAACCATGTAGAGGAACAGTGATCTCCATAAAGAGTACATATTTTTCTTTATAAGAAAAATTTATACTTTATTCCTTGTAGCTGTATAATTGCCTTTATTATTGCTTTCTTATCATCCTGATTCGCACTGAAGGACTCAAGATATTCCCAGAGATTCTAAAGAGGGATTGTGGAGAACATGGGAAGAGGCCTGTTCATCAAGCCATGTTATAAATAGCAGCCAAACTATTAAGATTATCTAAAGAATTTTCTAAAATATGTGGAAGCTTGCATGTGGCTTTCAGGGAAAGACAAGATAACAAAAAGTTGCTGAAAAGAAACATTGGTGCTGCTAATATTCCAACCTTTTCTGATTTTCAGCCTCCCTAAATCATTAGGAATTTCAACCCTGTGTGGAGATCAAATCTTTAAGAGTAGGTTCATAATGTGGAAAAGAAAGTGTCAGCTAAGGGGTGCAAAGTGGAAAGAGTTTCTGGATCATAGATGACACGCAGCCTGAAGCGTCTTGTTTGCCTTCTTAACATAAACTCATGTTTAAACAGCAGCAGTCTAACGGCTTATTGAGCACGCCTCAGGCGCTAAGGGTGTGGCTTTGGATTCCTGTTTACTTTTTTCCTACAGTCTGAAAGTAGAGCTCGTTTATTACATTCTGCTTTATGAGTCAGATGTAAAGCTCATTTACTTAAAGTGTTTGTCTGTGTTCCTAGGTGATAGCAGGTGCAGGTATGGATGTAGACTTCACCATCCTCTCCCCTAAAGGAGTCCAGCTGATAATGGAGTCTCGCCGATCCGATGGAGTCCACGTGTAAAGCACTTTTCACCCATTTTCACATCTCCAACCCTACCGTCTGTTTTCTACCTGTTGGCTTACATCTCTGTTTTTCCAGGGTGGAGCCCATGGAGGAGGGAGACTACGAGATCTGCTTCGACAACAGCTTTAGCCGCTTCTCTGAGAAGATGGTTTTCTTTGAGATCATCATCGAAGGACAAGGAGGGGATGTGGGAGGGGATGACGAGTTCCCGGGTTTGGAGGAGCCTGATGGCAGCCTGCTCGAGTACAAGCTGGAGGACATCAAGGTTAGATGGAAACAAAAAAAAGGTGTACCAATCGCAAAGCACACATCCATGTTAAAATAGCAGCGCTGTATTCACAAGGACTCAACATCATTCTAAGAAAAGATTTCTGATTAGCTTACTTTATTCTCCTGGTAAGATGAAAGCTATTCACAAAGTACCTAAGGGAGGTCCCAAAGTTTAACAAGAATGTTAAGTTTAGTGAGGACTTTTAAGGAGTCTTAGTGTCATAAGCAGAGTTAATACCAGAAAGACAAAGGAGAGATATTTTTCCTCCAATGAACCACAGTGAATTAATAAGATGCTAGCGGTTAAACGGATCATGCTGTGGCCGACCTCATCAGGGACTTTTTCCTCCCAATGTAGCTGAGTAAGCACAAACACCTACAACGCCAATAGAATTAGTTTTGTAAAATATCAGTACTTTCAGCAGCAAAATAGGTCGAAGGTTCAACTCTAGATGAGTCGGTTTATGGACAAATATACAATAGAACAAGTAGAAAAAAATGACATAGCAATGAGTAATTTAGATTTTGTTTGTAGCCAGTGAAGTGCTTTTAAACTAAAAACAATGTATTTGAATATGCGCTTTAGAGAAAAAAATAACAATAATATAGATGTAGTTTACTTAGAAGTTATCTTGTTAGATGCAATGTATCTGGTGATTGATTGCAGCACGTAGATATTCTCACATTCAAGGCTGGTGCGTAAAAGCAGGTTGAAGGATGTGTTGCTCAGCCTGTTTTTCTCAGTCGTCCTGCTTTTTCACATTATAATACCAGGACCAAATTAACCTTTAAAGGCTCCTGTGGGGTGTTTTAATCTCCTATGGACGTCATTTTATACAGTAAGCATTCTTTGCCTAAAACGTTGTTTTTTATGTTTTATCTTTTTTTTATGTCCTTATCTAAAGGTTATAGAATTTTTTATATATAATTATCATTTTGTCACATAGTCCATCCGTCCATACTATCCCGGTTATTGCTTGTATGAAAACATGCATTGTTTTATAGATTAGCTAGATTGTGGCCTTTTTGAGGGTCTCCATTGTCCTGCAACATTGTTGTTTTTATGTCTTCCTTCTTTTTGCACAAATGTTCTCATATATTTACTGGTCTTTTTGGTATAGATTTGTGCTGGAAATGCACAAACCAGACATGAATCTAAAGATTAGGACCATCTCATTAGCAGGCCTCTCTCATACTAGTTGCTCACAAAGGGGAGGGTTCCTAAATGTCACTTTATTTTATTTAAATATGGAAATAATACATGCCTAATGAAGTGCTCTTCTGTTATGAAAAGGAACTAATTCAGCCCGTGAGCCTCAGAAAACTGGGGAAGTGGGAAATTTTGAAAGATGGACTAACACACAGTGGGTTTTGGTATTAACGCGAGACCTGCTGACATTTAGGAAAATATTTCCCTGTGACCTTCAAAATGCGGTTGGATGGAACCCAGCTGAAGTTAACTCATTAAACGTGATTCCTGATTATTGGAAAAGCTTCTCAAAAGAGCCGTAGGAAATAAATCATGATCTCAAAGGCACTCTTAGTACTTCAGAAACGGTTATTGGTGCTCATCCGGTTGAAAAATATGACTAAGCGATTTCTGCAGAGTATCTATGTTTAGAGAGAGCATTCAAATACTTGGAAATGCATGAAATATGTAGTTCCTATGGGGAAACCCCATTCTGTGTCACTGGGTTAATTGGGCTCTCTATAATATTTAATCTGTGAACATCTGTTGTTTTAGGTCAAATAAGTCTAGAAATGTCATCAGACTCACAACTCGATTTAACCCTTAAAGGTACTGGAAACATCTGTTCTACAACCGAAGCATGTCAGGGATGGCTGCAGGAGCCAGCTGGTGTGTCTCTGGAAATCAAAACAAGCTGACAGATTTTAAATCTTCTAAAATCTACAGAGACGGCTGGGGGAGGATATGGGAGTGTGCAGATTTAGAGAGCATCAGCTAGTAAATGGATACTTAAAAGCTCAAACCCTGGAGGAGAGATTCCCCTCCTCCCATAGTGCTTCTTCCATTAATTTGAGTGACTCTGCTTGGTGTCCCCTCAGGAGTCCATGGACTCTTTGCACAAACGTTTGGAGCGCAGCCGGCAGATGCAGATGGTTTTACGAGCATTCGAGGCGCGGGACCGGAACCTTCTGGAGGATAATCTCTGGAGGGTCTCGTTCTGGTCATGTGCCAGTGTGCTGGTGATGCTTTGTGTGGCCTTAACCCAGGTAACATACCTTCAGTTCACTCTATTCAACTGTAAGATAAAAAAAAAGCAGGCAAATTCAGCCTCTTTCCGTTTGTTCCTGGTCAATGTAATATAACATTTCTGACAATAACTTATAAGCAAATATGTTTCAGTGCCAAAGAAAAACAAGACATTCATAACTAACTGTGAACTTTGGGGTGACTCTCAAAGAAGCACCTTCCTGCAAAATGGACAGACACAATTCTGCAGAGGTCCAGATTGGTGTGAAGGGTTTGCAGTAAAAAAAACATGTATCTGAGAGGTCCAACATCAGGTTGATCATTCTTACTTAACATGAAAGGAGCTGCTCACCCAAGATACTCCAGTAATCTGGGAAAACTGCAGCTATCTAAGAAGGAATAATAAAATAAGTGCCATTGCCTTATCTAAATGGACCTACCCAGACTACTGCTGTAATTGCAGCTAAAACTGCATCCATTGAATACTAACCTGAAGGGGATGAAAAGTCTCCAATTAACTTGGAAGTTTAATTCAGTGTCAATTCAGTTTATGTATGTAGCACCAATTCACAACACGTCATCTCAAGGTACTTTATCGAGACGTTTCAATCAGATCAAACAGTCAGATTGGTTCAAAGTTTGAATCATTGACTTTGCAGGATCCACTCCTCTTAGATGAGCATGTGGCAACAGATATTTGCTTGCCTTTAGTTGTGCCCTACAGTAATCTCACAACTCCTCCCACCAAGCATGCATATGGTGACAGTGGAGAGGAAAAACTCCCTCTTAACAAGAGAAACCTCCAGCACTCTCAGGCTGTGTGAGCGACCTTCTGCCGAGGCTGACTGGGTGTTCAAGGAGACAGAGGAAGACATTCAAAAGGAACCTAAAATAACTTATCAATAAGCAAATTCTATATTAAAAAGATAATTGTAAACAAGCTCCATAGGTGGGTCTGTCTAGGAAAGAAACAGGTAGACAGAGGGGCTCTGAGCCCGTTTCCATGTGAAGGGGATGAAAGGTAGCACATAGTTAGTAAAAGTAAAAGCTGAGCCCAAACCCATGTCTTTAAGAGAAACAGGACTAAGTAATGAAAAAAGGCCATCATCTATAATCCAAGCTGTTTATGGCAGCAGCCCAGTTGATATTTCCTTCCACGGTAGTGTCATAGCCAAACAGGAACCAGATGACGTCAATAATAAACAGAGAGAACGTAAAGCTAATAGTTGAACTTACAAATACTGGACAATATGAGAATCGAGTTACAATGATGAAAGGGGGTCCCTATGTCATCCAGCAGTCTAAGCCTATAGCAGCATAACTATAGAAATAGCTAAGGATAACCTGAGCCCCTCTAACTATAAGCTTTTATCATAGAAGAAAGTTTAAGCTTAGCTTTAAAGTTGACCCCCAGACATCCGCGTTTATATTTTTTAATATTTTTTTTAAAACAAAGCGGAGTGTGAATGACGTCATCCGCGCACATGCCGTCAGCCCCGCTGAACTGCTGCTAGTTTTACTCACATGCCTGGAAGATGTCTAGTGCTACTACCACAGATGATCTCGCTCTCGAAATGGAATAGAACGATTCAGATTAGCTAGGTGAATGAATATAAGGGGTAGAGCGTAGCCGCCTTTTTGCCTGGGCTGCCTGTCACAATTCCGGTCCGGCGCGCGGATGATGTCATACACACTCCGCTTTGTTTAAAAAAATATATAAATATAAAAAATATAACCGCGTATGTATGGGGAAAGTGATTCGCCTACATGTTATGAATGCTGGCGTACCATAAAGAATAAATTATGAACAGTTAAGTTTGTGCCTTCCACTCGTTGCCCATAGGAAGACGTTACTAGGATATAACCTAACGGAATATCTTCAGAACAGCTCCAAATGACACAAAACATGTATGGGTGAGTAGAACATGATGTAATAACGTAAAATCAAGGGCTCAATGTAAAAAAAAAAAAAAACTGCGTTCCCTTTAAACAATAAATCAGCAAACATTTCAAAAACAGATCTAAAATTTGAAAGTAAGAAACTGGTGGATGATACAAAGGTACGAGCCGAAGATGTTTTATTGCTTTAAATTTGAATGGGGGGAAACTAAGGGTTAAGGAATTATAACAATTAACTGGCTTTAGGCTAATCAGTAAGTCAAACTACTATTCTTTAACACCTTGATTTCTGTTCATAAAACCAGTTACTGCATTTATAACAGCAATCATAGGCTAAATACTTCAAATAGCCTGTATTACAATTGATTTCTGTGCTTATTTGTATTTTTTCCACAGGTCTACACTGTTCGCAAATTGTTTGATGATAAGCGGAGGGTCTGCACGTAGAGGAAAGATCGACCGCCGATGGATTAGGAAGTGAATAGACTGTGAGCAATAATGATATTTCATTAAATCACAAAGCATAACCAGAGGGTAAAGAGGTATGACAAAGCGGAAGTAAGTTAAGTCATTTCATGTAGTGCCTTTAATGTCACGCCTGGCCACAAACGGGTAAGGAAATGCTTTTCAAAGTGTAAAATCAGTCTCTGAAACTGGGTGAAGGTTTTGGGATTTTCTGTAAAGGTGTCATAACTGTCAGTAAAGGTAGAAGGTACACCCTGGTTGCTGGTTCAGGGGCAAACGATGTGCAATGACCCTGACGCTGTAGTTGCATTAATATTGTAGTTGTTCTCAGAGATAATTCAGGAGTTTTTTTTAAAAGGGTACTCATTATTTTTTATGTGCCAAAAGAACTGTCTTTTTTTTTTTTCATCTTTTAGTGAATGAGGGAAGATTTCACAAACTGACTGCCAATAATGTTCACCTGTCCAATCTTTCATGTTACACGTCTAATTAGTGTAATTATGCCGTTTGTCTTTTAAGCTTCCATCCTGTTTTTTCTTACATATAATAAAAAAATGCCAATTTAAAAAATGTAGCCAAATATTGACTCTACGTTTCCTTCCATGTTTAAAATGTAACAAATAAGCTTTTACTTAGAGATTTGTGACAATAAATGCATTGTTTTACACTGAGTACATAGATGTGTGATTTCTTTTTGCTGAATGAAGGTTTGTTTGAAGGGAGACATGGAAAATTAACCTTATGGTAATGAGAAATTTAGAAAACATTTTTCATTTTTTTGTTTTAGAACATTCAGACCATCTAAGATGAGGGTTTTAGACTGGGCCTCTAGATGTGAAACTAGATCAGGTTTTAATTTTTATTTTTCCTCTGCCACTACTTTGAATGGATGAGTCGTAGAGTAGCTCTCATAACACAGAAAGTAAGGAAAGAATAGCAGTGGTTATGCCGTTAAGCTCTAGAGTAAAAATGGCTGTTACCTCCCTTAGAAGACACTGAGATATCCTCCATTTCCAGGCTGATACATGGTGCTTCTCATCACTACTGATTATCATGAAAATAATAATCCAATGAAAATTAACAGATGAATTTCAAAAGATATAAAGAGAGAAAGCCCAGAATCATACAGTTTTTATTCAGAACGTTACAGACTTCATTTCAAAAGTCAGACCGCTGAGGCTGACATGTGAAAGAACGGGACAAAACCCATTTGATATAAGAACAACATCTAAGTTTAGATTTACTAAAGCATTTCTGAAATTACTTCAGATGTGCCTGTATTTCACCCGCTTTTCCACATCAGAGGCCGTTAATACTGACAGGACACTGATGGAACAGAATGGATCCCTAAAGGTGGGTTCAATTCATGCCGCAATAACTTAAGATTGTTAGATGGTGTTATGTAGTTGGGCTGCTTGTGTAGAACAGTTGCACTTCCTCATGAATAAGGGAATTTTCTTTCTAAAAGTCAAGTTTCTTTGTCGGGATGAAATGAGAAAACATTAACATTGAATATGTAGAGCGTGCAGCGATTAGTGCACAAGACCCATGTACGCCTTAGTCTATGTCTTAGTCCTTGACATGGCCAACACAGTAATTCAGTAATGAATCGGTTTTCATCTTTTAGAACCTTCTTGTTCGCCCTGGTCCTAAGGGACCCACCTTTCTCTCATGTTCTACAAGAGCATGCCTCTTTACTATTGAGTTTCTAAGCAGGACATATAAAGCATGCAGGCTGCAGCCCCACTCAGTGATATACTCACCTGATTGATATAAAGAGCCAAAGCAGCAAAGTGTCTGAGCAGCATTTATTCAATTGAGACAAAGACAGATTAACTCAGATTATATATACCATTTAGAAACAGGAATGATCCTTCCAATAGATACAGAGCTAAAGCAGCATTTCTAAATCCATCATTCGGAAATCATCTTTATTTTGCCATTCTGTTTAATAGATTGTTATTTAACCAAACAATACTTTGTAATAAACTTTCAATAGCTTCTAGCAGAGTCCGGCTGCTGATCCATGGTGGCTGCAGAGGAGGGTTCTTCATGTATGGTTTGGACGAGAAGGAACGTGAGGGGGTCGCCTGTGTGAGAGGGCCATGGACAGAAATGCTTCTAGTTAGTTTCTGATCCTGTAGTAAAGCAAACATTAATGCTGTGTGCTTCTCTAACCCTCTGGTTAGGGTTCTGTTTAAAATCATAGCAGATCAATTTAATAAACCAGATTTTTATCTGTTGGAGCTTTTTGGAGGTTAAAGGCACTGGGTGATGCACATGCAGGTTGGTTCAAAACTGTTTCAGACATCAAAGAAGATCGTACTCTGATTAAAGTGAAAAATAATGTAAGTGAAGAAAAGAATCCAAAAGCCTTTAGATGGAAAACAAACCCTGAAAACTACCAGTCAGATGGGATAATCGCCAAAATGCTCCAATGTGATTAAAGTTCTATAGTAAAAGCTGAAATTATTCATTAACGATTGGCAGATTTAAAAAACTAATTATCATTCCATTACAACATAAACCATGAAGTGAGGATTTCACTGAACAAACCAAAACACTTTAAGGTAATGTGTGCCAATGGGAAAAAATAGGAAACCCAAAGAGTTACTACAGTTAGAATCCCTTTGTGATCAATAAAGTATATATTGAATGAAGAGGAAATCACATTCAGAATAGACAAACATCAACCAAGAAACATCAACCAGCTAAAGATACAGGTTCTTTAGATAACCAGGATTAACCCCTCCATGCTCAAATTATATATATATATATATATATATATATATATATATATATATATATATTTATATTTATTTATTTAAAAAATAAATAGAAATATAGGTATATTACAAATTTGTGACATCTATAATGGCCAATGATAAAATACACCGTGAGGAAACAGCTGTAAAGGAAACAGACTTATAATATGGAAGTAAATGTGTAAAAACTGCTACTGAGAATGCACATGGTATCTTGGCTTAGTCGGTAATACATGTTTCTTGTATATTTGCAACAACAGGCAACAGGTTAACATGAGTTATCTAGCCTAATAATATAAGGCTGTGTACAAACTGCTCATGATAGTCTAATTGAAATGGGGGGAATATATTTTCACAGGTTCTCCACAGATATGAGCAGTTCTGGAAACGTGATTTTATTTAACTTAGTTCAGTTCAGTGGATCCAAAAATCTTAAAATATTGCTCTAGATTTCTACCATAAATGATTGAGGCTTTGACGAATGCAGAGACCGCAGTTTAATAAAACAGGTTTGCAACTGGACGTGTAGTGATCCCAAGGTTTTAATGTTCCTGGAGACAGAAGTCACTCTAAGGATTTTGAGTTTTTCCTCATATTGCTTTTAACTTGTAGCCTTGGGACACTTACTAAGTCACTCCATTTTTTTTTCTCCTGGAGACCACATTGCAACAAATAGATAACTTCACTGAGTCTCTAAATACAAAAAATTAAATAAAAATAAATGAAATAGCTGAAAACATAAAAAAAACACAAATTAATTGAAAAACCCATAACGCTCCTGATGCTTTGTTATAATAACTCTAAGAAACATCCAAACAAATGAACATTCTTACAACCCGTTTCCATTTTAAGTGCTGAAGTGCTTGATAAGGTTGTTGTTTTTTTATGTATCTTCACATTCATCCAAACATGTTCATCTTATGCACTCAATTTCAGCTGTAAAAAAAAAATCATTGTACCAATGATGCTTAGAGGATTGTACCACCATCCTGAGTGCGGTACATGAGAGCAATCTGTTAAACTCTGCCCTTCTGAAGTTGGTCTGTCCCAAACATTCAGATTAGTTAGATGAACCGTTGCATCCACAATTTTTCCTTCTGTCTTAATCAAAGTTTAAAATAAACTACCAAATTAGAAGGTAAATCATAAGGATATATGCAAAAATACCAAACAGCCTGAGGAGCAGAGCAAAAAAACACTTGTTTACCAGCTGAGGTCTAGGAGTTTAAAGGAGGATCAGCCAGAGTGACCTCAGCTACTACTAACCAGCTGCTGGTTAGTAGTATCCAAATCTAAATGTTATTATGGGCTGTGCATAAAGAAAGAAAAAAAAAAAAAAAAGGGAATATGTGAAAAGAAGCCAGAAGCACCAAGCCAGCAGAATTTTCACTCTATAGATTTTATTTGTGACAAGTGACTGTATGAAATCTGAAAGATGTTGCGACACCTTTTCCATTGACGGTAAGCTTTGTGGATACAACGTTCTTACATCAACATCTGTGTAGTTATTAGTATTACAAAGTCGGCACTTCCCTTTTACTTCTCTGACTAAGGCTTTCTTGCTCCACAGATGGAGTAAAAAATTACTTTAACAGGAGTGTATGGTTGTAAAAAAAACAAATGCTCAGCAAACAAACGCTCAGGATAATTGAAACACATTGGAGAAAATTATTAAACTAAATGGTATAAATGTCTATTGAAGTGCTTAGTGTGTAAAAAAAAAATCAGCATTAGAAAGTGTACAGCTCACAAAAAATGTAAACCTTCCCTTTGCAGAGTATAACCAACGTTGTACATCAAGTGCTGCTTTAACATGTATTTTTTCTAGGTTGCTTAAGAATCTTTTTTTTTTTCATTACTTCATGTCATTGTTAAAGAAGAAAAATCATTTTTTCTACAAAAAAAGGCCTAAAAAATGCAATGCCTGTAATTACAGAGGAAATTTTTTTAGTAAGTGATAGAAAAGAGTAGAGAGCTTCTGAGAGATCAGATAATGAAGACAAGCAACCCAAAAAATAATAGTCTAGTCGAGCAGGGAAGGCTCTGATGGACGAATGATAGTGGGTCTGTTGGGTGCAGCCGGGGGTCTTCTGCTGCAGGAGAAAATAGAGGAAAAGAGGTAAAGATGAGTAGAAAACATGCAAGGAAAAGATTTTTTTCATAAAGTCATGCAGCAATGTCTCCCAAAAGCCACAGAAAATCCCTCAAAAACAGCAAACAGCACAACCCTCAGCCAGCTACACAGAATTAGAGATACTTTGCGTTGTGATGAATGCTGCTTATCATGCAGGCTGCAATCCTGGGTTTCCTGTGCTTGTTACCATAGTAACAGGGCCACTGTTTGCCTCCCCGTAGGTGCAGACAGGAAGTCGAAAACATAATATTTCTAATTCCAAGACTGGATTAACGCTCCTGTAGCAGAAAAGAGCTCACATTCCTGCACATCTGCAGACGCCTATGTCTTTAACTAAGCAGTGCTCTGAATGAGATCTGCTGTTTATCAAAAGATTGTTCAGCAGGATCAAATCTCCTTTTATGAAGTTTGCAAATAAAAGATTGGACACAAGGGACCAAAGTAATACTAATCTAGATGCAGATCGGAAGGGATTCTTATCTGAATGGTTATTAATATTTAGGGAAACGTTTCTACCTCCTGATCTGCTTTTCTCTGAATCCAGGCAGGATATTTTCTCTGAACTTTTATAAAGAAAATGTACATAAAATAACATCTGAACAGAGAGCCAGTCTTTAATAAAAATCCTTGTGTGCATTAATCTTACAACTTGCAACTACAATTATTTAAAAAAGACTAAATATGATACACAGCGTGAATCAATAAATGCTTTAATATAAAAGTATCCCCTCAACAACATTTGGTAGCAACCTTTAAAAAACAACTACATTTTAAAAATCACCAAGAAGCTTGTAAATAAAAATCTCTGATTTAAGTGGATTAAAGTTGGTTGGTTTTCTGGTGTGGAACTGACTTAAGGGCTGGTTATACTCCTGCAGCAGTGTGTTGCAGTGAGCTTGATGCAGACATTTTTGATTTATGCTCAATATTGAAGCGTGGTCTGCGGTGTACACTGTGGGTCTAGATACGGCTGAGGCGATAAGGAAGTGGGGGCGAGTTTAAGTCCAACAACGGAGGGACAGGAGGGTGAAAAAGAGCGGGGATCCAGATGGAAAAAGGGTCTAGTGTTCTCGCGCACCTTGATCTTCTAGCTGGTCCAACTTCAAGAGTTGTTTTCTGCAATTTTGGTCATAAAAACAAAACAAGCCGGCCTCCTGTCTGCAGCACTGTCTGCAGTCACAATTTGGGAGAGGTGCAGCAGAGTGTCTGCGGAGGAGGCGGGGACGTCTTTTTGTTCACTGCAACATCTCCCCAGAGAACCTGGTTTCGAAGTATAAATCAGCCTTTATTCCACAGGTTTTAAATGAGATCCTTCCAGTCTATTGTCACCCTGTTTCAGGTTCCATAGAAGCAGTTTTTTTAACTGTTTGGAATCATTCTACTGATGATTCATTTAACAGAGTCCTAGGTTTCTATCATCTGCTCAGTTGACAGGAAGTTAAAGAATGAGGAGGTGAAGGTAGTCCTCCATCTTCATCAGTTGATGTGCTAAGCACTAGCAGAAAACAGCCCCACATCATGATGCTACCACCACCATGCTTAACAGCTGTTACAGTGTTCTTAGCTCTGAAAGGCTCACTTGCATTCTTCAAAACATACTTTAGGACGCTGTTACCAAAAAGCTCAATCCTAATCACTATTAACCATAAAACCAGAAGACGTCTGTTTTATTCTAATGGATTTTTTATTCCGATGAATTTTGGCCTATATTAAGGTATATTAAGGTGTCAGGTTCGTAGCAGAAGGCTCTTCTTGGTTGGCAGCCCTCTCATTTCACCACAAAGTAAAACTTCCTCCACTTTGGATATTGTGTCTTTTCTCAGCAATTCTAAATCTGGTGACAGAACTTCTAATGCCTTTTTTCTGGTTTGGTTAAAATGAAAAACAACAGTTTGAAATAATATTATTTTCCTGGTAAATGAGAAAATGATTTTGGGTTTTTTAACTCTGTTATAAATCAGCTGTAAACTGAGTAAACAAATTTTCCCTGAAGATCCAAGCACTGAGTAAAAGGCTGCAGGGTGAGCTAAATTAATACTTTTGGAAGGTGAGATCCACATTTGAGCACAACTAAAACTGCTTTAAAGGACTTTATCTCTAAATAATGAGGAAACTGTCATAAAAAATAAAGTCTTTAGAGGAAGGTCTGTTAATCAAGCAACCCTCTAACTGCCCAATAACTCAGCAGGATGTGAGATTAATTCCACACTAACCTAGAACCAAACCACTGCCCCACATTAGGCTGTGGGTTCAACAGGTGTGCGAGTATCTGTGTTTGAGGTTCTACCTGGGAACTCCTGGGGGCAGAGCTGGAGGCACACGGGCAGGCCTTGAAGGAATGAGAGGCACTGATGAATTGGTATCGTATGGCCCCTGGGGGCCCGGTCGAGAGGGCACCGGCGGTGCCCCGAACGCTGGTGAAGGATTGAGAGGCGGTGGACCGGGAGTGGATCCCCTCACTGCTGGGGGGCGGTTAGGGGGCACTGTGGTCGATGTGAGCGGTCGGGACGCCGGTGGACTGGAACAAAGAGCCAAACGCTAATGATTAACATTTTTAACATTTGTGTTCATTTTAGACAATCTGATATAGTAGAAAGGCATTAATAGACTTTATATGGTATATAAAACCTTTTAATAAACACAAATCTGGAAATATACCGTAACAAATATTGCAAAGCTAATTCCCTCTCAACCTGTATGTCTCAAATTTCCCTTTACAGGATGATAGTGGAAACCATAACTTTATTTTCTTTAAGAAATGTAGTCTCTGTGTAAAGACAGACAGACCTTTAAATGTTTTTTTTAAGCTAGGTTCATGTCTGACAGCTCTTTGGGGACTCCTAGTGGGCATTATAGGTTATAAAAAAGTGCTTTTCTATTGTTTTCTATAGTTTAATTGTCCTCCAAACAATAATAATAACACAATAAATTTTCCGATTAATGATAAAAAAACTGATAAACTGATAAGAATATATAAAACATTGAACAAACTTTTGAATATTTAATCAGACCTATCTTATATCAATATTAACAATAGTTTAACAAACATTTAAAAAACAACTGTATCTTATCTACTTCAACCAGATGGATAAAAAAACAGCCTTGAACAGAGACAAATGTTCATGAATACCTGTTTAATTTAAATGTTTTTATTCTGGTTTGTCTATTCTCAATAATCGCTTAATGGTTAGTCGTAGCACTGACTATAAAGTATTTTAAGACCCCATCACAGGAAAAAAAACAAAATGTGTTCTGTCATATTAACAAACATTTGTTTAACTAATATTTTTCACCTCGGTTCTTTGGCGATCCAAGTGTCGTCTACAGGCGGAGGCATTGGCGTAGAGATGGTGGTGGTGCTGATGTCTCCGATGATGACCAGCGCCTCTTTCAGAGCGTGATACATCCTCAGCATCTCATCCCTCCTCTGGGCCTGCTCAGCAGACTCCTCCATCAAACTGCCCTGGTCTCCACATGAGTACAGATAGGCCAGCAGCTCAGAGTGGATGAAGTCCTTCGTCTAAAAAATGAAGGGAAGAAAAATGTCTACGTTGTGATAAATTATTTACTAAATTATACTTAATCTTTTTCACATTGCAATTAGAACCCAGCGTATTCTATTTAGGCAGAAACATCCAACTTTGTAGTGGTTTCTGCTTTAAAAGAAGACGTACGTTGTTGATCATGAGGTGCATGATGGTCTTGGGCATGAGATCCCTGATGGATTTGTTGACGATGCTGATGTAGGAGTCCACCAGGTTACGGATGGTCTCTACCTGGCGCTCCAGCTGTGGATCCATGGACACCGTGTCCGAAGAACTCATAGCGTCCTCGTTCTGTTGCTGTAGGACACCAGAATCAGACATGAAGTGTTTCATACCAGGAAAAGGCTCTTATCTATAATTAAATATCAGTTTTCTCCCTATTAAAAGACACATCTTGAGGAATTATTTTCATATTTTAATTAAATAGTGTCTAAAAGATTAATGGGGCTGATCTACAGTCTGCTGCACCTGGTCCTTCTCTGGGTAAACACCAGCCCTGAGGAAGGAGGCCTTCCAGCTATCCACGTCCTCCTGAGTGTCACAGGCCAGCTCGATCTGACGCAGGTCTTTATATACGTTCCTGTGAAGGAATTGAACAGTTAAAGTTAACAAGAGCAAGATTGCAAGGAGTCAAAAAACAAGGATGCGTTAGTGGATCAAGGTGTCGGCACCTTTGTTCTGTGTTAAAAATAGCAAAGACGTGCTTGCTGGACATGAAGCCTTTTTCCAGGTCTCTGAGTTTCAGATTGTCGAGAGGCAGCATGAACTTCTTCTCTTTTTCCTAAAGAAACATCAAATGGTAAAATAAATCAATGCATACCTGGAAATATAGGGGGAAAAGCACGTAGTTATGCCATGATTTCCTTTTGTTTATGCAGGTCTACCTCCTCATCTTTATACCAGGAGAGAGACTCGGCGGTCAGGACAAACCAGTAGTCTTTGGAGCCGCCCTTCATGATGCTGATGTTGATGGTGAGCCAGCCTCTGCGGATCACCTGAAGAGTCCACAGAACCACTTCACAGTTTAACATACATCCTTAGAGACGACGCAGAATGCTGGAAGCCTTCAATATAAACTTTTTATTTAGGAAGTGAAGAGCTATTATCATTAAAATAAAAAAGCACATCATTTAAGCCATATTTCCAGTGACGGTATCTAAATTAAGGAACGATCATTTTCTTCAAAACCAAGTAGGCCATAATTAGAATAGAATACAAAATCCTTTTAATGTCCCACAATGGGGACATTTTGGTGTTTACAACAGCAACAAGATAAAAGAGAAAATGGTCACACAAATATGGACCTTAGAAAAATGTATAAAAATAAAAGATAAACAATAAAACACTGTACTGTAAAGTGTTTTAACAATATAAAACTGTGAATCTGGAGAATAAATAACCAATATACAGCTATGGACATTTTTACAGTAATGGATATTTAAAAAATAGCAGAAACATCAGACATGTGCAAAATGACAACAGCATGTTATTTAACTGACTAATGAGGAAACTGCAAAATCAGCAGGAATGTAACAACTTATTGACGTTGTTGGGAACAGTGGTGGTTATATAGTCTTACAGCTGCTGGGAGGAAGGATCTGAGATAACATAATATGGAGGATGGAACAAAGTACTGAAAACATTAAAAACTTCTGCTTGAGTCTTCACAGAGCAGTAGAGATGTTTCTGTGCAAGTGGATTATCCTCATTTTATATATATATATATTTTTACATAATTTTATATCTGTGGCAGCAATACGTCAAGCTTGATAATTAAAATCCAGAACAATTATTCCTACAGATATCCAGATCTAATCAAGAGTTATTCTTTCAGGATCTCAAATACTTAGCCTTCAAGCTGTGTGCTCATATTTACTCAGAACATTTTCAATAATCAGCTGATTTCCACAAACAAGGACTGTAAAACTGTTGCAGGCTAAAGACATGGTTCTGTTGATTTAATAAAGCTGTGTTACCCTAACCATCGGGGTTAAAAGAACAGGGAAAAAAGAGACTGTATTGGCTGCTTCAGCTCCCCATTTCTCTGTATCCCGAGAGAATCTCTGCAATCTTGCCAAATATTGCGACAGATCTGTGCCTCAGAGAGGTGAAAAAACAAGGAAATTATGAATAAACTACAACAGGAGCCGAATCTGTACAGCTTCATTTATTTCATACAATTTAAACATACCTTTGAAAGAATGGATGCTCTGGGTCTGCTACTCCTATGTTATATTTTCAATTTGTATGCTTTCTATTAGCTGTTGTTTCCAATTTAATATATGAGTTACTTGAAGAGTATGCATCGAATTGGAAACAAAAGGATGGATTATATTTCATTTGCAGGCCGTTTATCAGTTTGCCACACTGGATAAAATCGAAATCTAAATAAGTAATTTTTTCTTGGATTCAGGAGGTAAAAGAGACATTTTGCCAATGGAACAAGAAAATGTACACTTAAAATAAGAAAACACAATTGAATTGTCTTATTTCAAATGCATTTGATCTAATTATCTTATTTTAAGAGTAAAAATGCTCATTCCATTGGCAAACTATCTCAAGTACCTACTCAAATTAAGGATAAATACACTTAATTTAAGAAGTTTCCAGTGTTTTTCCAGTGCGGTAGCTGTTCTGGTATAGTTGGGTTCCAGAGTTGGAAAATGTCTATATGCTTCTTCAATAAAACATTAACCACAGGAATTTAAACTGTAAAATAAAAAAAATTGTTTATTTTTAGCTTTTTTTTTTTTTGTACGGATCAGAGGAAAATTTCTCCCACTTCATGATTGGTCAGAATTTCATCAAATGTTGCTTTACCGGGAAATCCCATGTCCTGCTGCTTGTAAATCAGCAAGAATTTTTCCTAGCTCGCCCGTATCCCCTCCTATTTCGTTAATCTTCTAAAAATAGAAACACATCCACATCCTTAAAACAGTAAACCCAAAATAGCATCACGGAGAAGCTGTGATGTCACTTGTTGACACTAAAATCTAACTTGTGAGTTCTCATAAATCTGTCAGATTCTCACTTCCCTCTTCTCTGTGTCACAGCAAAAAAAAACAACATTTATCGTCATTCACGGCCCGTGTAAACAGTGACTCCCCCACCTACCTAAAGAGGAACCGTAGGGCAAGGTGCTTACAAGAACCTTACCATTAGTGGTTAAAAAGGGGGAAGAAAGGAAGGAAGAACCAATGGGGGCCCAGATAACAGTATTGAGATATCAACAATAAGAGCAGAAGTAATGAACTGTAATGATGGGAAGGCAGCAAACACAGTGAGTCTGTTCACCTGGTTAGGCATAGCTCTCTTCTTGGTGGTGTTAGCAGCCGTCCTCTGCTGGGCACTGCAGGAGAGACATTCAATAGTTTAAAAACAAAGAGACATTTACTGGATTCACATTATTTTCACACACAAGTCTAAAGACTCCACAAAAAACATCTAAACATATACACAGTAAAGCAAACATCACTAGAGTTTAACATCATTACCTGATTAATTGCTTTACTACCTGCTTTTAGCATTTTTTTTTTAATCTTTACTTGCTTTTATTGAATAATTGTTGCATTGAATTGTGCTATACAAATAAACCTGCCTTGCCTTCCTAGTGCATCAACAGCATGATCATTTTTTTCTAAACCACCTCACAATATTTGGTGTTATTCTACACTCAAACTATTTAACTAACTTGATCTTTTTCATTTATTGCAATTTGGTGTTTGTACTCTAAGTAACTGAAAGTATGAATAGTTATTTATAACAATAGTCCCCTGATCTTAACATACTTTACTTAACATACTTTATTTTTGTGCATTTTTAAGATTTATAACTCAAGTACTGCATGTGCAGTGTAACCTCAAGTCACAAAATCATTACTTATCCTGTTTATTTATGTCTATAGACATTACAGGCCTAGATTACACTGAAGCTGAGGCTATCTTTGATTCAAACTTTATCTCAACCAATGTTTGAATCAGAATTACTTTATTAATATCTTGCGGGAAATTATTTTCTTGCAGTGGAACCGTTTGCAGAAGAAAGAAAAATAAAATATAGCATTATATCACACAGAATAAAATAAGTAAAATTTGTAAAATTACAACCCACATAGTAAAATTACACCCTTCCCATATAAACAATATAAAAAAAGATATAAGAACAAAATAAGATAAGGATCACATTATATGCAATCAATAGTATTTAAAATTTACAAAATTTGCTGCTCAGTACCAAATTACAATTATTGCACGTTTGTTCTATTTTATCTGCGTATTTTAAATCCTCTCACTAACTTGCATTATGTTCCGTCTGCAGTCTTTATATATTCTGATACATTGCACCATCACAGACTTACACACGTTGGTATTTCTACTGCTGGTGATGAAACATGAAGAGGTTGGTAAATAGCTGCTCTGTTCTTTGCAGCTAGTTGAGCCGCTAATTCCAGATGTAACATCAATCACAACATTGCTAGTCTGGTTTTTTGCCCGGTCTAGATATAACTACAACTAAATGTTGCTGATTTCTTGTTCAAAAATTTACTTTTGAAACATATTTTTATCAAAATAGTTTTATTTTTCCTTCTACTTTGCATTATGGACTAGTTGTTTGGACATATAACAACCATCATTCCAGTAGTTGTCTTTTAAAACTAATTTAGCCTTATTGTAAATTCCTCAAAAACCAAACCTTGGTACTTGAACATTCAAAACATTAGCCTTAACACCTAACAGGTAGGTAATATTAGGATTCAACAAGCACATGCGTGGATGAGAAAGAGTAATCCTAACATTATTTTAACTTTTACATCTTTTAGCCCTTATTGTAATTAAAATTGTTTTTTTTTTTACTTAATAGATGAGGGAAAAACCTAACTGGCAGCAAAGCACCAACCCAGAGCTTACTTTGCAAATCCAATGAAGTCCTCATGGTTGGTGTTGATGTAGGAGAGCTCGATGTCAATCAGCAGCAGCACCTGAGGGCCAAAGTGACACATTAGATGAATCTGCAAATTAAAGTGAATCTGTGTTATTCCCAGATGCTACAACTCTCAGTGCTGCTAAAGAAAACACAAACCTTTTCTTTGGTTTTGTTGTCTCTCTCTCGGATGTGAGTGGTGACAATTCTCTCCGTCTCTTCTCTGAGTCGAGGGTATGAGTCCAACTGTGAACATCCCACATGTGAAGAAAAGCACAAAAACCCAAAGCAGAATGCAGACTGATGCAAGTAAATACAGGCCGCCCAACTGCCAACAGGTAACTAACTGTGAGGAGCCTCTACAGTGCCTTAAAAAGGTCAGTAGATACCTTGAACTTTATTATTTTTCTGAACATTTTGTAAAATTACAACAAACTTCAATGTGTTTTATGGGGATTTGATAAAAAAATACAAAGATGTGGC
>NW_015151555.1:57456-86626 GCF_000732505.1 Cyprinodon variegatus | reverse complement strand
TTTTTTTTAAGTAGAGAGGGCAGGCCTTATCAAAAATTTGCGGCAATCCTCCACCATACATTTAAAATTGTGCAATCCTAATCCTGTTAGAAGGTGAACCTCAGGATTTCTTCCAGATTTCTCTCCAAATTATCTTAATCCATCTTCTCATCCACTTTGACTTTTCCCGTCCCTCTTGAAGAAACCTTCCCCCATGGCATAATGCTGCCGCCACCATGTTTTATGGTAAAAATGGTGCATCCAGCGTTAGTTTTTCATGTTAGACAAAACTAGCCTTTATTCACAATAATCAGACAAAGAAAAGAAAGGAAAAACTCCAAAGGTTGGGCATAAAAACATTAGAAAGATGCTTTTAGGAGTATGTGAGAAGACAGATCAACCGCTATGCTACACTTTGCACTCGAGCCCCCCCCTTTTATGGCTTTCTTTCTCCAATGGTTTTTCATTCTCAGCACCATTTCCAAAGGCACCATAGACCTCTCAGTCTTCTCTCTGATTAAAGCTCTCCTTGCTGCACTGTTACTCCGACAGATGGATGGTTGTATCTTAGCAGGTTACATGATGTGTTTTCCACATTTTACATTTGTCAATCAATCTGAAAAAAAGATTTCTTCCCCTCATAATTATACTTTATTTTGTGTCTTTCTATCAAATAAAATCCCCAAAAAGTGCACTGAAGTTTGCATTTGTAACTGGACTAAATTGGTGACCCTTGAAGGGTCTGGAACACTTTCCAAAGCACTGTAATCCCAGGCTGCAGAGCTGCTGTGAACACGCTGAGGGAAGTGCCTGCATAACTCCCAACAGTGAGTTTTAAAGAAGGTTCAGACACAGATATGAGTGAGCTGCATGCACCAATACGTTCACCATCAGCTTGATGTGAGTCTCAACGAATCAGGAGGAAGGTGAGAGATCAGAAAGACATGAGGACTGAGGAGGGTGTGTTTGTGTGAGTGTGGAGGGGGGTTCTAAATTTGTTTGTGAGATTTTTTTTGACAGTGGGCTGATTGTGGGAGTGAGGACTTGTTAAAACACTGATCAGTGTTGTGACGGGCTGCATTTAAGGGGGTTCATTATTAGATTCATCATTGAGGGTCAACAAAGAGGGACGCAGCAGCAGTTGTTGAGTGAAGCCTTGAAGCAGTGGTGAAAGAAACTGATCAGTGACAACGACAGTGGCTGGTTAGTCAGTTGGACTCTCTGCGTCTCACTTTCGTTCCTGCGATGGTTCACATTTACCTTCTCCGAGCACTTCCTGATCAGGGTGACAAGCTCGGTGACGACCAGGTCTACGCATTTCAGACAGGGGTCTTTCAGCTTAATGACCTGCTTTTTCACTATGGCCTCAAAAGCCAAATCTGGGGTGAAGAGACCTGTCCTGTAGTGAGGCATCATGAGAGTTGGAGTTCCAGTATTGGAGGGGGGAAAAAAGGAATAGGGCAATATATAGCATGGGACAGAGTAGAAGGGAGGTGGAAAAAAAGAAAGTGATGGTAGGAAAAAAAAAATAGTTGGGTGGGATAGTGCAGGAAAAAAAAAAGAGTTGAAGCATGTGAAGAGAAATAAAAAACAGTTATTAGGTTAGCTCTGCGTGTTCAGGACAAAAACAAGCTGCAGGTTCTTTGGGTGGTTTTTGAGAACAGCTACCTATGAAAATAAAAAAAAAAGAAAAGAAGTTTGTGTCATTGAAAAGAAAACAGAAGATGTTGTGTGATTTGAAATATTTCTCAGTGCTCCACATATAGAGAGCTAGTAATTAATGAAACTAAAAGGAAAAGCAAATCTCCAAAACAAGATGGCTGTGTATATATATATGTTTTTATTTTCAAGCCTATCCTAAGTCAGCCCTGCAGCTTGTTTTGCAATAAACCTGCACAGAAACATTTAAACATCTGCTTCTACGCACGCAGCATCTAAGAGGCAGCATTCCAGTGCACTGCAGTCCAGCCAGGATGCATAACCCCCTCCACAGACAGAATGGTCCAACAGAACTGTGACTCCTACTGAAAAACCCAGCTTGAGGTAATTTTCTGACAGCCAGTAAGTTTTCTTACTGTAATGAGTGAAAATGAGGACCGTACAAAAGAAGGATGCAGTAAGTTTAGGAGTATTTTGGCATCAGTGTCAAGAAGGAGGGATTTATCTTGAATGAAGAAGTGAGGACTGGTAAAATGTTTCTCTTTGAATGCGTCAGTTCCCAACATCCAGATCAGGATTCACTAAAACTGGCAGGCTTGATAAACTCATCAGAACCATATTTATTAATATTCCTTCAGAATGAACTCATTCTCTGTATCTAAATGCTGTAAGCTTCCTTTGATGAAGTGAAATCTATGATGAGCATTAAAAATGAATTTAAGCTGAGCACCCAGCAGGATCTAAGGCCATGTTCTCATCTGGCAACAACATGATGTGACGCCAACACTAAGTTTTTATTCAGCAAAATGGCTGCTCCTTAACTAGGGAAAATGTATACTTTTAATTTAATACAAACTTTGTGCTGCATGTTACTGAAAGGGAAATTTAAGATTGGGGTTATTTCTTTATTGGACTGCTTAAATGGCAAACATTAAGAACGTGAAAGATCAGGAGGTCGCTTGAGGTCAGGAAACAAACTAAATTACAGGAAAAAAAATAAATAAAATTTGGGAAAATAATTATAGGTCTCTATGTTTATGCAGGAGACATTTTCTCCACACTAGTTTATCTCTAATTATCTATAAGTTTGATCTCATTTCAGTATCTAATTTATGTATTCATTTTGTTTTTGTTTTTTTCTGTTATAAAAAGACAACTTGTTTTTTAAGAAATGAAAAAAAAAACTGACTTTGCTCATTATGGTCCCCAGTCAAGCTTAGTGCTTAAAATTGTGATTCCAAATCACACTGAGTCCTTTTGTTTGTCAGTAGTAGCCACTTTAAATACAATCAGTTTGCTCATCATTGTCATATTGGAGACCACTGACTTTATCTAGAAATCTGATTTGGACCACTGAACATGAAATTCTCTTTACATACTCTAAGATTGCACTGTTTGACAGGGAGTGGCGGCCTAATGGTTAATCCTGAGGTTCTGGGTTTGAGCCCCAATCCCACAGACTGCCACTCTGAACAAGACCCTTAACTCCACACTGCTCCCCGGCCACCCCATGATGGCAGCCCACTGTTCCCCAAGGGGATGGGTTAAATGCAGAGGTAAATTTCTCCAATGTAAGCTCAATAATTATTGTTTGAGGTAAAAGGCTTGTTTAGATTGTTGAACCCCTGCTCAATAAAAGCAGATTTTCTGTCACAAATTGTAGGTTCAGTGATTCTTCTCCATCTTATTTTCATCCCTTTTGCAGCTTAAAGGTTAAAACCCTGCTTTGTCTAACCAGTAACAGTGGTTGGGTGTTTTTACAGAACCTTCAACTGATAATAAGTTAATTGGCGCCATAGAAGTTGAATGAGGCTTACATTTTACAGTCAGATTAAGACCATCAAATATTATGGAACGGTTTAGAAGTTACGTGAAAAATCAAGCTAAAATAAACTACGGAAACCTTGAACTAAAACACTAACAGACATCTCAAGGCTTAAAGTTGATACATCCTGCATTTTTCAGCAGGTGTTTCCAATCCAAGAAAAACAACATCCAAAAATACAAAATAAACCCCTCACACAATAGTATTTGACTGGTGTAGCTCCTGGCTGCACTAGCTATGCACTGGCATGACAGTCTGACAGGCGGCCATGCAGTGATACCTTATTAGTGCACTGTCTGACTGTGTTGATGAGCTCCTGGATGACCAGGTCGATGCATTTCAGACAGGGCTCTTTCAGTTTAATGATCTGCTTTTTCACTATGGCTTCAAACGCCATGTCTGGAGTGAACAGGCCTGTCCTGAAGGACATACACATAAGATACATGGACACATATGCAGAAAATAAAAACCACAGACCAGGAAGACATGAGCGGACAGACACTGTGAGACAAATAATAATGAGGAGGAGAAGGAGAACCTGGATTCAAGCAACCATGTGGCAGACAGGCTTTTAGAGGGTTAAAACCTCATTTCCAGAAAAGCTTTTTTTTTTTTTTTTATCTGGACATTTTGTTTACATTATAATCAGCATTAGTAATGTGACGTACGTGGTTAATCCTGAAATGTGAGAGTGCAGATATCAGAGCCTAGTTTGGGAAATCTAAAGGGCTGGTTTTACTCCCCGCAGCAGTGTGTCGCAGTGAGCTTGTCGCAGATATTTTTAATTTATGCCCAATATTAAAGCGTGGTCTGTGCTCTGTTATTCCACCTCACAATGCAAGAGGGACAATCTGGAACTGGCTGTGGGTCTAGATACGGGCGAGGTGGTGAGGAAGTGGGGGAAGAGGGACCAGGTGGAAAAAGGGTCCCAACGCACCGGGCTCTTCTAGCTGGTCCAACGTTACGAGTCGTTTTGCCCAATTGCGGTCATACAAACAAAACGATCCGGTGAGATAGCAAACAGGAAATACACATAGTGTTGAGCGGATTTAGATTTGACCAACCAGAGGCCTCCTGTCTGCAGTCACCTACAATTTTGGAGAGGTGCAGCAGAGTGTCTGCGGAAGGGGCGGAGGCACATTTGCGTTCACTGCGACACACACGCAGATGACCTGGTTTCTGAGTATAAACCAGCCTTTAGGAGTACAGTATGTTCATCGAAAACAATAACTTTCATCCAGAAGAGGGCGCACATGTGTGTTTTTCATCTGTTAGGCTTTATCTTATGTGTCAAGAGAATCTAGTTGAGGCTTTAACTACTTCACCTCTGTACAGTCATAGTTAATGAAGTGAAAATATTGCATTCAGGACAATGGGACCCACTTATTAAAGAGGCATTTTCTTCTTAAATTTGTCCTAAAGGAAACTTTATCTACAAGAAATCAACAAGTATCTGAAGCATCCAGAATCAAACTTAGTAAGAAAGTCTTTGATAATCAATCCCGATCGGATAGGCAAGTGGCCTGGGTCGGATTGGAAAAAATCGGATCTGTGTTTTTCAGACAGCCATGAAATGATCAGATCCAGGTCGCATTGGGCCAAAAAAATCAGATTTGGGTCACTTCAGGCTGCAGCGTGAGCCTGATGTTTGAGGGAAATTCCTGCCAGTGTCTTTGTGCTCTGAGTAGATAACAGTAAATTTGACCAAAAGGTATCCTGGATTAATTTCAGTTGAGGAAAGTCACAAACAGCTCTCACTAAACACCAGTGCAGCTCTCTGCCCAAGGAGAATCTCTAAGACCAGCAGGTAGTCACATGGTGGCCAAAGTTTTGAAAATAGACATATATAATCATTCAGCCATCGCTCCTTTCTGTTTAGAAAGCAGTTTTTTTTTTAGCCCAAGCAACAAAACTAACAACAAACGAACCAAAAAATGGAAAAGAAACTTTAAAACCCCCAAAGTCAGAGACAGTGCAGACTGAACCAATCTAACAATTAATGTTTAGAATGTATGGCTACTGTATCTGTCCTTTTTTTCCCTGCAGCTTTAAAGAGGGTTGTGCCCCAGCGCCACCTATTGGCAACCTCATGTTACAAGCAGCTAAAGAAACTAGGAAGGGATAAAATGGCTACTAATAGGTAGAAATTTATCATGGTAGGGATTTCCTGTTTTACATTAACACTTATTTGAGATGTCTAAATATAATGAAGTTGGTATTTAACTCCTAAAAACTCCCCTTTATTTTATTTATTTATTTTTTTTTTTACACAGATTTTCAAATAAATTAGCAAATTTCAAGTTTTGAGTTTCCATTAATCCTGCTTGGGATAAACGTGACAGAAAATGGATGGATGATGGAGTTTGCATTAGAAAAAAACATTTCTGGATATGAGGTTTTAAAAAATGACCAAAGGTTAAAAGAAAACTGAAAAATAGGAATCATATAAAATGGAGCACAGACAGAACGGTAGAAATTTAAAGAAAAGCAGGTTTTTGTTTCTTGGCATGCTGGAGGTTGAACTTGCCTGACTCCATGGATGTTCTTGATGGCATAACTGATTTCTTTCCGTAGCTCTTTCTCATCAAACTCCATCTAAGACAAAAAGCTTATTTGATTTCAAAGAGCTTTTTCTTCTTCATCTAACCTAAGGCTCCAAAAGCTCAATCAGAAGCAGGTTACCTTCACCAGCTCGAAGGGAAAGCGTTCATGAAAGATTCGGTTAATCTTTGCTCCACCAGACAGGTTGGAGGTGTCCACCTGGTCTCCAGACCCTTCAATACATTTCTCAAAGTCCACACCAAACTGCTGCACCATCCTGTAGATCAATATAATGAGTGTAATTATTGGATTAGAACATGTTATTTTCATATCAAACTGTCAGGACACAAAAATACGAACTGGAGCAGAGCCTTGGTCTTGCGTGTCGGGTCGTCGGGCCGAAAGTTCTTGTACTCCTCCACTTCTTTCTCCAGTGACAGCATCTGGCTCTGCAGCTTACTGCGTAACCCCGGCAACGTGTCACGTATGTGGTTGGTGAGTTGCTGAACAGGAAGCAGTGGAACAGATGGTTATTTCACATTTACAGGCGCTATTTTCGTGTGCTAGATTAAAAAAAAACAAAGGAAAAAAAAAAAAGAGAAAATTCTTCTGGAGTTAGTTTATTAAAGGAGTTCTGGTCGATTTTGGCTCCCCTCAGAGGAAAAACAACTGTATTGTTTTGCCTGATGGAAGACCGCATTTCCCATGAGGACCAGCACATGGCGCGGAAATATCCTGATCTCCTGCAGTTGGACTGAACTACATTTCTGTTTCCAGTGGCTGTGTGAAAGATGGATAGTGATGAGGTAATGATTCTAACTGTGGTGAAACTGTCATATGATGATGTGAATCAAATGAGAATCATTTAACCTGGGTATTGTATATTAGCGACTGATGTGCTGACAAGTTTAGAGCCTTGAAACAGATAAATATAATGTTATGTTTGATAATTAAAACATTAAAAACACATATAGAGTTTGAAGAGTTTGAAGAATAAAAACAACTACCCCCTCCAACAAAATGGATCAAATATGTAACTTTTGCTATTTTTTCTTAATAAATTGAGATCCTTGCTCTGAAGATAATTCAGAAATCATTATTTTATATAAGAAATGGGAATCTTATTTTATAACAATATAATTTTTAACAATTGAATTTCTCCAAACATTCCAAATTAACAACAGCATACAATGTTTTTAACCCAACGCATCCCTGCAGTCAAAACTAAGGATAAAACAATACTGACTGCAGGTACAGAACCATACAGCAGGTGGTGCTGTTGTTCTGTCTCAACTCTAACACCTGCACTGTATTTTGTGAGGGAAAAAAAAACGTAGAGAATGTAATGCCTTCATGCTCATGTCAGAAGAGGATCTGACCTGATTTAGGGTCTTCTGCAGGTGTGGGGTCCCCATACGTTCTGCGATGTGTCGGTATGCGGGATGTGACAGAAAAAACTTTCTCTCAGCAGCCAAAGCAGCACGGATGTCTTTCTTTCCATCTATGTCCTTCTGGCTGCGGTTAACCACCCCGATATAACCTGATGATTAATACAAATAAGGAAACCTTAGAGTTTTTACAGTCACAGAGCAATTTACATTTAACTCACAGGTAAAATTTACCATATCTGCTTAAAATCAAAATGAAAGAGTTTTATAGAAAAAAAATGTATTAGGACAATACAATCAAATTAACATGAAAGACATTTCATATCTACTTCAGTTCAAAACTAAATGGAAGCAGATGATTGACCAGCTCTCACACAGGTCTATCAAACTCAAAAATCTGGGCGTGTATTCAAAAAGAATGCTAAGAGTAAAAGTAGCTATTTGGGAAATCACTTTAGGTGAAATGTTTGAATTTCACAAAAATCGCTAAGGTTGAAAAAAATGAAAGGAGGAGGAGATGAAGGAATTATTGCCCCACAAAGTTTGTTAAAGTTTTAACAGCCTGCATATGAATTAATCACTAGCCAGTTGCTAAAATATATTTGATAAATGGATGAATATTCAAGGTAAGCAGCAGCTCAGAGCTGTGTGTAGAATTATATGATTAACTGACTGTGATTACAAAAAGTGTTTTGTTGAGGGAGTTCTTTTTTTGTCAGTAAAACTAAAAGAATGTGGGGTTTGTCATGACACAAAAAAGTTGATATGGAAACTCAAAAAATCAGATTTAGAAACTTTTTCCAATAAACATAACCAGAAAAATATAACCAGGGCAAAACCAAGTATAAGGTCATTTAATTTAGCATCTGTTGAGAATGAAAACGATTTCAAACAAAAAAGGTCTTATGTTAAAAGAGTAAGCAAGAATTGTGTGTCTTTAAATGCAGCAGACCAATCCAGTTTCTGACCTTCTGGTAATTTAGTATTGTATATTTCTTTAGTGATTACCTGTCATTCTGAAGTCACATCTGTTGTTCTCACTAGTTTCTGCAGTCCCTGTCTGGATCAACCTTTTGTTAACATTTAGTAGTTTTACTTCTGGTAATATAGGCCAATAAATCTTTTAAAAGGGAACAGAGGATTAATTGAGAGGATAAAGTACACCAGCCCCTTAGTGTTGCCGGGGCAACATACAGGAGACAGGGGAACTCAGGCTGAGATAATACTGTAAAAAGGCTACTATTTTGATTATTTCAAAGTTGTTTTTTTTTACTTTATCTGAACAACACAAGGCCATTAAACCTTAGCCTGGTTGTTGTTGTAATATTGGATAACTATATCATTATCTGAAGTTGCAAAAGCTGCTATTATTCAGATAATTGGGTCATATCATTATTTCTACACAGGAATCATAACATTGAAAGATTCTGGAGACGGTTAAGATTGTAAACAGCTATAATGCATCAGGCTTATAGATTATACCCTATTGCCTTTTCACCAACGCTAAATGATAAATAAACACAAGTCAAATAACCTTTTTTCCTTATGAAACAACTATTTTTTCTCAGAGAAACCATTAATAATCCTGTGACGATTTGGAGAGAGAATCCCATGTGTGCTGTGTTACCTCTGCGAAGTGGCAGCAGTTTGTTTTCCAGGATGTCTCGTGCATCCGTCCCCTCGTCCATCAGGTCCAGCTTTGTGATCACCCCGATGGTTCTCAGCCCTAAAAACAAAAGGACCACAATGTTGGTCCTATAATTTACACCTAGAGCTCATTTTAGCTTTAAGCATGTGATCAGGATGCAAACGACATACTGCTGATCCTTTGATAAACATTTAAATTGATAAAAGTGCTTGAAAGAAAGAGAGATAAAAACGCAGATCATTAACTAATTTTACCAATATTTGCTTCCTCTTTGCTGCCTGGAAAATCTTTTAATAATTCAACTGTTAATGGAAATGACACCCCAGCTTCATTAGTGAGGCAAAGAGAAGAGAGGAAGGGAGGAACTCAGAAACTCATTCATTTTCTTCAGTATTAAAACAAGTTACGGCTTTTATTTCATGAAAGGACCCCCTCACCCTGGGGGTCCACCTCCTTGGCGATCTTGAGAGCATCAGAGTTAGCCAGGTCGGTGTTGGCTGGAGTGACGGCCAGGATGAGGCAGCTCTCCTTGGTGATGAACTGCAGCAGCATGTCTCTGATCTGGTGCTCGATGTCCACAGGCTGGTCACCTACGGCCACTTTGGTCATCCCAGGCAGGTCGATGAGGGTCAGGTTCAACACTGAGGAAAAGGAAAGAAGAAATGGAGAATGAAATCAATCAGAGGGAGTCCAACCAAACCAAACAGCTGATTTAATGAGTGGCTGTAGTACCGTTAGGGGAGTAGACACGGAGGTTTATGGGGATGGGGGAGATCCCTTTGTTGGATCCGGTGAGCCGGTCTGTCTCTGCTTCAATCTCCATACGGACCTCCTCAAAGTCCACAAACTTGCGTCCCTTACAGTGAAGGAACTCTGCATACTCTGAAAAAATAAGGTGGTGAGCATAAATGTGAATGACCGATAGAAAATAAACTTAAATGAAAAACAGAGGAAGATATTTAGAACAGCTGGCATGGGAAAATCAGTTTAAAAAAAAAAATCAGTTTAAGTTTATTTCATTTTCCTTTTCAGCCAGACGATCCCCGTGCATGTACATCCAAATGAAATCTGAGCTGACCACTTTAAAAATATCTCACTTTTTAAAACCTTACATAAAGGAAAAAGAAGAAAAAGTTTCCTAAAAATCCGAAATGTTTCTAAATATCTTTAGAAATAACTCACTTATTTAGGACTGTTCCATGATCAATAATACTTTGGTCAATTTTTATGTTATAATAGGTTTAATTAAAAAAAAATCTATTGTTCTTGAAGGACATTGGAAAGCCTCAAATATATATTCTTTTAATTTTGTTTTAAAAAGAGGATACCATATAAAATAAAAACATGTACAATAAAAATTAAAGCTTACTAAAAGAAATGCTGCATTAAAAAAACAACTTAAACATATATGGAAAAAAAATTATTTAATACCGAATGCAAAGATTTTTAAATAAGAACAAAGAAACAAGATATTTTGACATATCAAATGTAAAACCTCTCGGATGTTTTTATAAATTTGGGTCAAATAGGATCAAAATTTGACACCCCTACAAAGGCAAGTATTATCAAAATAATAAAGCCTAAGATGCCAATGTTGTTTTATGGTTAGAAAATAAAACAATAAATCGGATTATTCACTGCTTCCAGGCTCCAGATGAAAAGAATATCCCTGCTTCGTTGAAAACAGCTCAAAATATAAAGCAAGCAGTTCAAAGCAGTGTTAAACCAATGAAATGATATATTCAGGATTTAAATGGTAAATCAGGAAGGAGGTAAATCTAAAGTTTTGTGAAATGACAGAGCTTTACCTGCTTTGCTGTTAACCAGCTGGAGGATGAGAGGACGGCGGGTGACGATGCCAGATCCTCGGGGTAAAAAGTCCCTGTCAGCCAAAAACAAACAGATATTTCATTTCAGAAAACAAAAACTAAAGTATAATATTCACAAATCAATCCCTTATTGTTGACGGAAACATTAGATCTAAGCATTTAGTTAGCTTACTGGGTTTTATGTTTAGTTATTTTACATAAAAGATACCAATACCTGGTTCCTCTGATAGAAACCATTGCAAAATCGTTTTTATTATGAACTTTTTGAACTTTCTTTTTTCGGAACATAGAAAGTACCACTGGCTCAGTGTTGTTGGGTTTAGCTGTGTCTCTTTCCTGGATGGAGTCTGTCCAAGAGTTAATATTGGTCAATAGGGCTTTCTGTCCTCCTACCTAATGGGCTTCTAGAGACAGGAAGTTTTTACTCATCTGCATAAAAGCATCAACAAGCTCTGACTTTACCTTGCAATATTTGACATGAACTGAACCGCATGTAATGGGATCTGATCGTGAAGGCATCTGGAATGACTAGAATGAATCAAATGGATGTAACCTAAATGAGGACCAGTCAGATTCTGTACGACTACATATGAGCTGGAACTGTGTTTCTCATTTTCTGAAGTGCTCTAACAGGACAACAGCTGATAACTAACAGTATATAAACTGAACTGAAGCATTACCCCTATTCACTGTGCACATGCTCATCAGAATGGAAACTTCTGCTCAATACAGTTCTGATCATTTCCAGGTCACTGGGCTCACATCTCTCCAGGCGAGGAGAATATGTTTGTTTTTCTGTCTGTCTTACTGCCGGGTCAACAGGGTTTTATTCTAAAGAAGGCAACCAGAGCAATTAGAGAACCCTTCATACATGCACTGAGGTCATTACTGGATGCATATGTTACCGCTACTCCTAACGTTCAGTGCTGACTGAGCAGTGAGGATGTTGCACAACCGTGAATCCCATCCTGTTTCCTCATCTCTACTCCTGTCACTTATGCCAGATCATTTGGTTGCTGATATACTAAATCATACAAAAAGGCCCTTTCTGAACAACTTCACAATGATTTTTTTTTGGACAACGCTATTATGCAGACTTAACAACAAGTGGATGGACTGATGAGTGGATCAATGGCTGGTGGGCTTTAAATCATTTCGTATATATTTTCACCAATAGACACATTTTTTCTTTAACATTTTTCATTTGATGGCATAATACTTTAACATTTAAAATGTCTGTTAGGTGAATTAAGTTACTCTACGGATTGTTCTTTTATGGTAGAAAAGACAATCAGTGAGTGCAGTGAGATGCAAAAATATTTATGACCATTAGTTTTTTTTCTTTTTTGTTGTCTTACTACCACAAACCAGTAAAAAAAAAACATCCACCTATGTTTTTTTGTTTTTTAATCTAAGAGTAAACTCAGCTGTCCTCAGAAGGTCTGAGGATAAGGAAAAGGAACAAAAAGATTACGAGGACAGTTTTTGAGTTAGGTTATAAAACCATATTTCAAGGCATTAACGTTTATTGGAGGAGTGTTCAAAACAGGATTTTAGCACAACAGCAACTCTGCTGAGAAATGTCCATCTGTCTAAAACATACAGTACAGGAAGGAGCGCATTGATCAGTGACAGTGAAACAGTGTACAGTTACTCTGGAGGAGTTACAGAAATCTCAGCTCAGGAGGGATAATCTGTTGTCTATTAGCTTCCACAAATCTATCCTTTAAAGAAGAGTGGCATGAAGGAACCCAAGAATTACTATGCATAGGTTGTCCCCAGACCATTTAGGGACACAGCAAACAAATGGAAATAACCTGCTTAGATAAAACCCCACTGGATGACAGATCAAAGCATATCTATGTAGAGGAACGACTTAGTTAAATTCTTTGACCTAAATTCAATTGAAAATCTGCAGCAAGACTTAAAAAACAATCTCCACAAAAGCTCTTTGTCCAATCTGACTGAACATTTCTGTCTAAAAAGCTGGTAGAGACCTCTAAAAAGTTCAAGCTGTGACTGGAAGAAAATGTAGTCCTATAAAGAATCGACCCTGACCAGCCGAATATAAATGCTCGCCACACTGTCATCTTATTTCTAACAAATATTGAAAACCATAATTTTCCTTCTGCTTCACAATTACACATGGATGTGTGTGCAATGTAATATACTTATAGGTTCATTTAGGTTTATTCAGAAAACTCAAAGAGGTATGAATACATCTGTGGGGCTCTGTAAATGATAAAGAAGGATAACAGCAATCTGGACCAGTCAGGATCCCAGAGCTTCTCACTAAAAAACAAACACACTGATCTCAGAGGCCAGCAATTACGTCCCTACATGATTACCAAACATGGGAACAGCTAGAATCTTTGTGGGTATCTGGTACCCAGTGTGTCATATACACATGACAGCGCAGCTGGTGACATGACTGACGACCCGGGCGAAGACACATCAATGCCTCCACTGTGTCCCTGCGTGGCTGCTGTGAAGCTCAGAAACAAAAGGGGTTTTGGGAAAAAGACTGGCGACATGGCTGCCTCATCCACTTTCACTATTAGACACCGCAGTCTAGTTAAGGTTAACAAACCTCCTGCTGACCCATCTATTAACATCCGATTAAAAACATTCATTTCTGCAATAATTATAGATTTGTCATCATTTCCACTTCTGACTCTCCAAAAAAAGGGTCTTTACTACAAAGTCCTGGTTCATGTTTTTGTTTCTGGTTTCTTTAATCAGCCTAAAGCATAAACACAAGACTTCTCAGCAGTTTCTATTTGAGGGAGTGTATGATAAGCTGTTATCTGGCAATGACCTCAGCAAATCTACAAACTGACCTTTTAGTGCCACACCCCTGAAATTCAAACAGTGACCTATGTGACGTGAGGTCTGTGTTTACTGCCAGGCAGTTTGATGATAAAGCAGGCTTTGTGAATGTTTGACAGGATATGGTTGATAGGGGCCCCCTCGCTGCCTTCATTAGATCACTCACACACTCATGAGGTCATTTTTGACTTTTCTGATCAAAGACTTCCATTATTAAAGTCAAATTTGAAGGGCTTTTACGGTAATTTGGCAGAATAACCGTTGCCTGATCAATGTATGTATTTATACGTTAACTACGTAGGAAAGAACTGTGAATAGCTCCAGAATGGAAAGAAGTAGCTTAAGGGGGGAAAAAACGTTAGAAACTGGGAGGAACCGACAGCCAACAGGTTAATGGGGGATTTTTTTTCTAGCATTGAAGTTTGGAAATGTTTAAAAACAAACCAACAGTAGCTGAATGTTATAAACAAAGAATTAAAACGGAAAACCGGAGTGTACGGACCTTCCAACGAAATTTTCCAACACCGAGCTCTTCCCTGCGCTCTGCCCGCCCACCACCGCTATCTGCGGCAGGTCCAAGTTGCAGCTCTGGCCGATGGAGCTGAAGGCGTCCTGGAGCTTGTTGATGAGGGGAATGAGGTCTTCCATCCCCCGGTTTCCCATAGCGGCGCCTCGCTGAGCCCTGAGGGCTTTATCCCAGACACCTCGCTGGTTTGCTTTTTTGGGATTACTCTTCCAAAGGGAAAAGAGGGAAAAGTTTCCAGATGGCTCCGGGGCCTACAGCCGTTACTTTTTTTAAAACTAATTCATAAAGACACAGTTAAAAAAAAATGGTAAAGTCATGAATCTGTTAGGGTTAAGAGTTAAAGCATGGTGAAAGTAACCGACTATCAGTGAAAACTTCTGTCACCATCCGGTCAGCAGACTCCCAGCCTCCACGGCAGCTCGTGGCTCCGCCTTCAAGGTCACTCCGACCAATCATTGGACAGATGACACGTCCGTCATCCCTGACGTAAGTTTACGTAAATTTATATGGTCGTTCTGGTCTTCAACGTTGTCAAGGCCAAGGACCCCCAAACTGATGGTGAGATGGAGTGGGGACCCCCTAATTATATATATTGCATAAAATTGTGTTCTATCAAACTGGTCCTATAGTCACTCTATTACAGATGGAATATGGTTATGAAAGTAATTTCCCCCTGGGTTTATTAAAGTATTTCTGATTCTGATTCCTGGTTGATGGGGCTTGTGTTGTGAATGAAACGGTGCCCAGTTTGAAAGAGCTCCTGTATGTTTACTAGAGTGTGTTTAATTCATGTTAATGTGTATTTAAAGAAAAGTCTAATCAATCTAAACTTTCACAACCCCCATGCAGTACCTCTGTGGACCCCCTGGTGGTCACGGACCCCCTGTTGATGACCTCTGACATATACCATTACTTTCTGGTCCAGTAGAAATGTTTACAATCTTTAAAAACTTACCATATAAGAATAAAGCTAAAACACGCTAATAACAGATATATTTTAACAACTAATGAATGGAATTCATAAACTTTGTTTTGATCCCGACTCAAAGTCCATAATAGCTCTGCTTTCATTGTAGGTGAACCACCAAACATTATCCGGAGATTTGGTGCTACTGGTGCTTTTTGTGACATTGGGGGTGCTGTAGAGGCCTTGCAGAGACAATGGTGGAACAGAACTGAGAAATAGCTGCTGCTGTCAGATGTCTGACTCCACACCTTTGATTCCCATGACTTCTTGCTCAAAATGACTTCTTGCTCAAAATACGCCATTCCCCTTATACATTTGTCAGTACTGTTTTTAGACATGCAGAAAACTCTTGGCTGGATAGCCAATTTTCAACGAATTTACATATCCCGACATTATCCAGATAAAAAGTTATTGGCGCATCACTCTAAGGTCTGTTTGCAATGTTGTTGTTTTTTTTATTGGTTCTGCTGTCAGGATGGAACTATTAATGGTTACAGCGAAGCCATTAGGTAAATGTCCAAAAATTATTTTGAATTATTTTACTTTTTGATATGAATTACAAAAATAAAATCTTATTTATGACTTGGTGACAATTTTAAGACCTATGAGAGACTGATTTAAGACATTTTAATACCAATTAAGGCCTTATTTTTATATTGAAGAATTCAATTACTTTTAAGACATTTTAAGGATCCACAGGAACCCTGTTTTTTTTTTTTTTCTCGGATAAGCGGAGGAAGATGGATGGATGGAGGAACCCTGTTTTTACAACTTGCATTGATTTATATATATTTTCTTCAGTATGTAAAAACTATGAGATATCTGAAAATGTCTGGTACCTGACCTGAAACGTAGGGGAGGAATATGTTGTCAATATCAAGAACTAAAAGAGCAAAAAAGAGTTAATTGAAGTCATTCTTATGACACTGATGAAATTTTACTGTTGATAAAATATAATTATAGTCTTAATTGCTGAAATGTATATCTAGACTTTTGGAATTTGGGTATAGGCCTAGTTATATAATTTAAAAAGCTGTGTACATCTTATAATTCTCATGGACTCGATACTCCATTTATATTACACAGTAATATATCAGTATTGAATTGAGGTTTATTGGACTAACAGAAAATATCCAAAACTCTACAGCTTCAAACACCTAAAGCACTGTAAAACAAGGAAAGAAAGACGCAGAGTCAGAATTCTTTTTACTCGCGAGGAGAGTAGAAAGAGACCGTGCAGTTACAATCTCCAACCCACTCTGCCGGTCTCAGCTTTCGCATTACAATTTATTAAAGTCAGGGCATTCCCTAGTTACACAGCTGAGTGCTGCGCTAAAGGAAGGGGAAACGAGATAGACAATTCAATTTGCAGCCTCAGTGAACAATTCAATTTGCATTTAAATGTCTTGCATTCAAATGTTCCAAGAACGGCTGGTTTTGCTAAGCTTGAGTAATACTTCCTGAGAGTTGACGTATACTGCTTGTGCAACACCTCTCTGGAACAGTAATATGTCACACATTATACATCATAAGAACAAACATTAAGTATCTTATAAGTAATTATTCCAACATTCCCCCCCTGTTTATGGTGTATAATGTCACTTGATTAAAGTATTACAGATTTTACTAAGTAGTCACTTCAGGAATGATGTTCGACTATTAGCTCGTAAAGTAACACAAACATTAACACTTACACTCAGAGGGACTTTGAATTAACTCACGGGGTGCAAACAATGTTGCCACATTCTGATTGTCATCATCTTCATCTGCAGAGTCTGTGTGGGCGAGGAGCGGATACATCTGAGACTGCTGCTGCGGAGAAGAAATAGCTGTGGATATAAGGCTCTGAATGAGGCTGCGAATACAGGGAATTAGACAGCGGCAGAGTCAAGGTCAAGATGGCGGCAAACACAGCTATGGACACTAAGACCGAGCACACCAAGGACCGATATTAGCCAAACGTGTCCAACCTTGAGATGTGTCCACGCCGGAATGCTCTTTAATTTTAACATTCAATGACCTGAGGCCCTCCAGGTGGTCAGACTGCCAGCCGAATCTGTATTATTAGGGATAAAAGTGCAGCATTGCTCGCTGAATATAGCACAGACTCCCCCTTTTTCTGCTAACAACAGGTCTAAAGTTACTCTAATTTGGAAAGCCATGAGTGAGTCAGTTGTCCATGTACAGTACAGCTTCAAAACCACTTTGGGTCCAGTTTCCTAACTTCTGGACATTGTAAAGTATATAGTTTAAACAATCAACATTTTTATATATGGTACACCACCTTCATGTTTTTACCATCTTTATCATTTGATACGATGTATGTTTGTGGATGTTAAATAGTAATTCCTTTTTGTAAGGTTATAAAGAAAAAATGTGTTACACCATCAACCTCTAGACAAGTTGCATCAACAGCCTCCATTATCTCCGACAATTACAAATGGGGGGTTACCGTAGTTAGAAGGACTCATTTAAACCCATTTCAAAGCCTCGCCATATCTTTGGTACAAAAAACTCCATCTACTCTTTCTAATCATTTTCTCTACACCTTCTATTCTGCATTGCACGTCCATCAGAAATTGCTTCTAGCACTCTGCTCCCTCTTGCTTTCCACAAACACATCCTCCCTTATCTTCTGAATCACATATCTCTTTTACAAACTTCTCTTTCCCTGCAGCTATAACTCTCCACGCACTGACTCCCTCTCACGCTTCAATAAAACAATGGCGGACTCTTTACATTTGTTAATAACCTAATATTGCTGGAGACCAAGCAGGCCCTGGAGGAAGGTTTTCAGCTGGAGTCAGCTCTGCAGTCGCTGCTCCACCGTTCCAGTTTTTGTTCTTTAGTTTGTCTCTTGGTTTTACTTTACTAGACCCACTTCCCATTTTGAGTGTTTTGGACCAGTGTGGTTGTAACACCTGGGGTATTCTAAGACACTGGTTTATTTAAACAGGACAATACTTAAGATACCATTGTGGTTATTTTCACTTTAACCTTTTCAGTTCGAAAATTCTTGCCTCTGCATCCACAAGAGTTGTACTGTATTTCTTCCTGCTGTTTTAGTATGGAACAACAGAACCTAAAGGTTCAGTTATGCCCACACACACACACTCACTCCTTTTAAGGCCTAGTTTACTTTCCGACCTTTATAGACACAAAAGTCCTATTTTCACAGACTGTTTCTGGGGTCTGTTCCCCAATTAGGACACCTTTTGCTCTATTTTACAGCCTCAGAAGGGTCTACAATCCCTCAGGGTTTTTTCACAGTCAGGTTCATTTCTTTTAAGTGAAAACCTACTTACGGAATTTACAGGACTTCGCCATCCTATTTACGAAATTTTCAGAACTCTGCCGTCCTCCTGTTAGGAGCTGGCTTGTCCGAATGTGCTTTTGCATACATCAAGCGATTCTGTTTGTGGCGTGCTTGCAGACAAGGCTTCTGTCGCATCATTCTCTCATACAGCTTCTCCTGGTGCAAAGTGCGCTGAAATGTTGAACGATGCACAGTGACACCATCTGCAGCAAGATGATGCTGCAGATCTTTGGAGGTGGTCTGTGGGTTGTCCTTGACCATTCTCAACATTCTTCTTCTCTGCCTTTCTGATATTTTTCTTGGCCTACCACTTCTGGGTTCAACAAGAACTGTCCCTGTGGTCTTCCATTTCCTTACTATGTTACTCAGAGTGGAAACTGACAGTTTAACTCACTGAGACAACTTTTTGTATCCTCCTGAACGACTATGTTGAACAATCTTTGTTTTCAGATCATTTGAGAGTTGTTTTGAGGTGTCCATGATGAATCTTCAGAAAAGGGTCAAGGAGGAGAACAATTTGCAACTGGCCACCTTAAATGCATTTTCTCATGATTTGATACACCTGGCTATGAAGTTCAAATCTTAATGCAGTTACCAAACCAATTTTTTGTGCCAGTAAGTCAGTGAAAAGTAGTTAAGGGTATTTAGGGTGTTGTAAACACCAAAATCTTTAGAAATAAAAATAATTAAGATTATTAGGGGTGCCCAAACTTTTTCATGTGTATAATTTATAATTTGAACAAACAAGGATAACATGCAGAGATTAGTCCAAGGGCTCCATTCTCCATTCAACGTTTACACAATCCATCAAACTCAGATTACGGAGTAACTATGCTGGTGGCAAACATCTGTTCATTGCTTTGTCACTATTAATCATTAAGACAGTGTGTCAGAAATCTCTATTAATGGATTTAAACATGGAGAGACTCAAACTGAGAAAAGAAGCAATTAGAAAGATTTTATTGACATGAATGAAGTAAGTTCTTTGGCTCTCGGACCCCAGCAAAAGACATCATGCTGTAAATCGACATGAGCTTGCATGAATAACTTTGGAAGAGGATTAAGGTAGTCGTCCCCCTGGAGCCCGGGCAATGGTGGTGGATAAGTCGGAAGATAAGCGGGTCTAATAATAATCTAAGTTTGAAGGAGGAGATGGGCTGTAGGTGGGGCAAAGTTAGGCTGATGCACTGAATGATGAAGCTGGGCCTTTGTCTTAATAAAGAAGCACTTGAGAAACAATTGGCCTCGGAGAGGATGCAGTCCATCGTTGATTGGCTGAAGATTAAGCGAGGCACGTCAGCCTCCAAAATGTATTTTTGCTTAAGCTTAATCTTTCAGTAGAAGTGCCCCATCTTCAGGCAGAAAGAATATAAATAATTATTTTTACTCTCAATAATGTAGATCAGAAACCATGAGGCAAATGGACTCTGTCAGGTTAAAGACCATAGATCATGAGAAATAATAAAAACACACAGTAGGGTTGTTCTTTGATTCGTACCTCATTTTAAACATGCACAAAATAAAATATTTTACCACCTCAGGACATTACCAAATTTACCTTCTTCCGTATCACATTAAGCACAGCATCTTCTGCGCATCTTGCTGAATGCTTACTTATTTTTTTTATTAATTTATTTTATTTTCACAACAAAAACATAAAAACAGAATAATGTTTTACTAAAAAAGAAACTGCTGAAAAACCCTCAAGGGGCTTAATGAGTGGCAGTCTCCATAAAAACAAATATATTTCACCATTTCAAACATCTATATGATATTGTGTAAAAAAAAAAAAAAACATTTGTTTTGTATAAAATATCCTTGATCCTGTGTATAATACACTAAACTGTGTTTGAGTTGTAAAAGAGTAAGGAGGCCTGAAAAGACAACTACTACAGTATGGATACTGGTAAAATTCATTATTAAAAGTAAAAATATTACAAAAGTGCTGAGGAAGTAATTTTTTTAGAGTTATAAACGAATAAAGCTATTTGAAGTTGATTCACTTGATAAACACTAAGAATACTTGCCTGAGCAAACAGTGATTGGGAGGGGTGTCTACGATTTACACAAAATATTAGTCTTAAAGCTCGCTTCTGAAGTCGAAAAACAGATTCAAGTTTATTTAGGTGGGTGCTAGCCCAAGCAATCCTATAAAGCAGCCATCCTCTGGTGGACCTCACTCTGAATCCTGAACAAAGGAAGGTTCTGTCCAGAACCACGCACATCTGAGAAAGTCGGTAAGACAGACAATGCTCATTAAGTATTTGTACAATTAGGCAGGCTGAGATGCACACTGTGTTCATTTGAGGTTCCACCTACTCCAGTTGCTTAGTAGAGTCAATCTATGGGAGCAAAAATTTTAGCAAATTATTTCCTCATCTATTTTAAAAGTGGTGTGCCCTGCTTCTCATCTATACGTGCTCCCGTAAGCTAACAGCTGTTTTGTGTGCAGCATGCTCACACGCTCTTTCTACTGTAATAACAGTCTACACACAACCCCCCCCAGCCCCCATTCATAAAACACTCAAATCCGGGACATTTCCAGGGACAGCTGTAGTTGCGGATAGATTGTCCAAAGCGGGGACAGTCTCAGCAACTTCACATTTGTATTCCATTATAAATTGTTAAATTGCATTGGTTTGTTTGCATTTGTTAATCCATGTTTACCCATAGATTATTTGCAGCCTCAAAAGTCCAATCCATCTTGCTGTTAGCAGCCATCTTTCCTTGCCATGTCAACTCCCAAAGCCGAAAAAATAAAAATAAAAAAAGAAGAGGCTGCTTGTGAGCCAGTGCTCAGGGCAACGAATCCAGATATTACACATATGAATCCTCTCTGCACATTTGCAGATTTCAAACAACAGAAGTGTAGCAAAAATGTAAAGAAGAGAGCCAACTGAGAAAAGGCTTGAATTGTAACCAATGATTTATCTGTATTTCTGGGTCTTGAAGCGAAAACACTTCAGAGATAAGTTTCTCTGTGTGTGCTTACACATTTTTCTAAACATTTTCAAATCTTTGTACACATTTTCAAATCTTAGTACACATTTGTAGATCTGAATACAGATTTGTTGATTTTTTTATTCATTTGCAAACCAGATAACACACACAAATAGAAATAGAAGCTGCCTAAAATCAGCGAAGAAGATTCTACAGCTGTGTCTGCACACTATTTGTTTTTGCAGTGACATTTAAAATAGTTAAATGAAGAAATTACCTATTGGCTTTCTCCTACCCTGGCAACATGATTATGCAATGGACGGCGCATGGCCGACTTATTGAAACGTCGTTGGAGTCAGCATGAGAAACTGTCAAGATTCCCTTCTGCTGCTGTGCTTTTTCAGACACTGGATATGTCTAAATGTGTTTTAATTATGTTTTTACACCAAAAGCTCCTTGTGAAAATTCTATTCTTTTTAAAAAAAAAATTATAAGATTTATATTATAGTTCTTAGGTCTGCCATTTATTGAGG
Organism: Cyprinodon variegatus; assembly: GCF_000732505.1. Lineage (NCBI taxonomy): Eukaryota > Metazoa > Chordata > Actinopteri > Cyprinodontiformes > Cyprinodontidae > Cyprinodon > Cyprinodon variegatus. The sequence continues at coordinate 64,646 of NW_015151555.1, read as the reverse complement.
TTTAAAATAACTACCGGTATGTGAAAATCCAAAATAATGTTCACATTATTCACATTTAATTTTATTGAGAAGTTCACACCTTCTGATCGAGACAAATCTCTGCTTTAGCAACCTCATTAATAAAAAGCACACTTTTATGATTCTCCTTCTTAAAAGAATCGAAATCAAGAATCAATAGGAGCTGGAACTGAAACGGGAATCAGAATTGTTCACATATAACTGATACCCAACCCTACTGATAATTCCCAGCATTTAATTTGTGTGAGAATGCTATTTTTTATTAATTAAAAAAGCTAATTGTTTATCAAAAAGTGCACTTACTTATGAGTGAAAACGCAAACATACCTTAGCACAAGCAGAAAAGAAAAAAGCTGGAGGAAATGTCATAACTGGACTTCGGTGAGTTTAACTGAATACCCCTGCTATACGGTACATTATCTAGTGTTGCCAAGAGTAACATATTTAACTAATGTGCCATGTGTTTAGAATAAAAGCTTCACCTGGTTTATACTCATGGTTCTAAAATAATGCAACAACAATGTGCAAAAAAGAAGTTTATGGTGCAACCATAGCAACAAATACAAACTTGGATAGATGAGAGTAATAAAAATAAATTTAACAAAAATAAACATCATATAAAATGAACAAAAGAATATCAAGCACATACTATCATGTGGTAAATAAAACGTTACTTGAAACCAGGTAAAAATGGTTTCAGAAACAAAAATTACAAGTGAATTATTGAATAATTAGTCTTTAAATCTAAATGTATATAAGTATATGCAAAATTTTAACTAGACAAAAAAACATATCTGTCCAAACACATTTAACCTCAGAATGTTTCTCCACTCACTCCTTAAAAGCTGTGTTTCCTGGTTTTCTAACTGTAAATAAAAATGATGACATCTGGTGGCCAACTCTGTTGTTACAACTGCCAGTTCTCTCAGTCTTTCTTCTAAAGATCTCATTCATTTTAGCTGTGGAGAAGCTCAGCTTTGAAGATGCAGCAGGCACAGCAGAAACGCAGGCTATGTGAAGAGCTACCCAAAGGCTTGAGTAAAACTCATAAATCTATTTTTTTTAAAGAAACAAAAGTAATCTTTTAAAATTGGTTGCTTTTTGCTTCAGGGAGTTCTGGTAGGTTTTCCATATTTATAGACGGTATAAGTCTGTCACTATCAGACTGTTCCTCTTAGGCTTGGGTTCCTCTGATGAGTTTAGACTGTTCTTTCCTAATCTGTGCATCAAGCTGGATCCAAACATCAATAACAAAAAACACTTTTGGTTATCTGTAAAGGTAATGATTCCAACATTGTCAAATATATATTTATGTTAAAAAGCACTGCTTATCATGAAACCTTTTGATTATGCTTGGGAGAGCCACGCTAATTGACTACACTATTCTCCAAGGTTTGTAATGGTAGAGTAGAGAGTGGTCTCTGCTGGAGTCTGTCCTGCACCTTCAATATTCTCATTCAAGATGGAAGACCCATTTGTATTTTCAGCGGAACTGTTGTCATGGATATTGTCACCGGTTTAATGCAGCTGTTCTGCTGGTAGGTTTACTGTAAAATAACCAGGAGAGACTATGTTTGCTTGTCCGTTATGTATCTGTATCTCCTCATAGAGGTGATTTTCATCATTTATCTGGAGAATGAAACAACAATTTGAAAGAATTAGAGCAGTGATAAGATATCTGCGTCTGGTGTTTCTGCATTTAAATAAGGCATATATACAGACCTCTGTGTTTTGAACATCCTCATTGTGCTCTGCTTCTTCCTCTGAAACACAACACCCTGAGATAGAGAGGATTTAAATATAAACCATTGTTTTACCAGGTGTTACGTCTTGGCAAATAATTTCATGGTCACTTTTTATAAATAACAGATCTGTATATTTTACTAAACTGTTAAAATAAAATAAAAAATCATTAAACTGCGAATAAATTTTATTTCTATAGAGGAGCGTCCACAAGAATATTTTTACAAAGTCTTCCTCACCTTCCCTCTTGCGGAGTTTCCGTCGAAAAAGTATTACAACAATTATAGCAGCCACCTCTATTATGACAGATAAAATTACAGCAATCAAGCCTGCAAACAGATGAAATAGTCATAACAATATTGAACAATACAGAGTATACTAATACTCTATTAAAAAGAAGTCATATAACAAAAAAAAAATAAAAATAAAGACAAACAGGAACTGTTCAAAAAGTGTGTTTAACAGAATGATTATTATCCCATTCTTTACCTAGTGTTGGAGGGTACTGTTCTTTCTAAAGAACTAAAACAAAAAAACTAAATCTGTTCTATGTCCATAGGTATTAAATGGTTTACTTCTGTGAACTTCTGTAAATTAAGCAGTGATGAGTGAAACAATAATAAGCATTTAGAAAAATTGTTATTATTATTTCTTATTATTTTATTATTAAATGATCTTATTTACACACACAAAAAAAGCCACAGATAGAATAAAAAAAAGAAGTCATGCTGCAAAGAAACACACAAGAACTGTTCAGCTGTTGATTTATTTATTTTTGCACTGCTCCGAACCTTCCACATCAATGCCTTTTGCACCATGTCTCTCCTACATTGTTTACATTTTGATCACGCTGCACTTTATAAATGGAAACGTTCATTTCACTGCTAAGCTGCTGCTCTATCACTGTGGAAAAGCTTTATTTACTGAATGTCAGGACTCCTGTTTTGTGTCTGTGTTTTCTGTGTTTGTCTCCCTTCATCCACTAGGGGGCGCCTGGTTCTGGTCCGCCTCCTCACACACCTGCGGATGGTTTCCTTGTTAAACTGAGTGTTCTTAAGCTGCTGACTGCCACTACTTCGACACCAGAGTGTTGCCAGTTTAGGGTACTCTTGCCAAGCTGAGTTTTTGTCGACCTGAGTTTAACTTTGTTTTGACTCTGCCTCTTGGCAGGCAGTTGTCCTGCTAACTGGATCTCTCGGACCTTCACACCCTGGAAGGATAAACTGAGCTGGGATTCAAACAGGAGGTTTGGATCCACTTTCCCAAGAGATCGTTTGAGCTTTCCACTGAGAAAGGGAATATTCTCCACATCGACCCGTTCAAGCACCGCAGGAAATCTGAGTGGCAGTCAGTATCTCTGTTCTCCAACTATCAACTGCATTCTGGGTAAAACCTGTTCCGCTCTCCACCGAATCAGACAAACACTGGAACCACTGCACATAGAGAGGAGTCAAGGATACAACAACTTCACTGGAAACGTGAGTCGGCAACCAAAACCTCTTCAAGTTTCACAAGTCAAATTCCCCACTGAGCCTGAACTAACCACTGTGTCTTCCCCTCACTTTGTAGCTCCGGTTGAGCAGTGTTCAGAGCAACACTTCTCTTACCTTTTTACCTTCCTACCTTCTGTTCCCTTGGTAAACAAAAACTGTATTGGCAACATTAGTGGATAAAAAAAGGACCCTTCTTCAAACAGAAACTTATCCAGTGGTGGAAAGTAACAAAGTACATTTACTTTATTACTGTACTTAAGTTCTATTTTTGAGTATCTTTACTTTATTTGAGTAAATGTTTGGGGACGTACTTATAAGCTATACTAAGTCTGGCTCAAGTGGTAAGTCACCTGGCTTGCACACAGGAGGCCCGCTTCAAATCCCTGCTGGGGGAATGAGCTGCCAGTGTGAGTCTTTAGGCAAGATCATTCACACTAATGGTAACTCATTTGTTTTTGTTTGTTTTTTAATGACGACTATTCAAAATATCTGTCCTTTTTTTTTTTTTTTGAGCCGTAAAATCATTTATTCTGATCCAAACTTTTGTTCCAAGTGAGGGGATAGAATCTACAGATTTCCCCCTGATTGTTAAGTCATGCACGACTATGATTGGTGGAGTTATTTTGAAGTGAAGAAGCAAAGCAGAGTGAAAGATCACAGATATAATTAAAAAAAGGAATTCATGCCAAGAAAAGAAACAAACAGGAACTGTTCAAAAAGTGTGTTTCACAGAATGATCATTATCCCATTCATTACCAGGTCTTGGAGTCTGCTGTTCTGCTACTACAGCAGTTGCAGTAGTAGCAGTAGTGGCAGTAGTAGCAGTAGTTGTAGTAGTTGTAGTAGTAGCAGTAGTAGTAGTAGTAGTTTTAGTAGTAGCAGTAGTAGTAGCAGTAGTAGTAGCCGCATCATCTAAAGGAGATAGCAATGAATAAAAGTTTAACTTTTTGATGAGGGGGCTTTTGTAGACCCTACAAAAATGTTTATCTTTAATAATTGCACAATGATAATTAAAGAAATCACCCCTGGGTAAGGTAATATGAATTTTAATCGTACAATTTTACCAAAATAAAACTACAGAAATAAATAAATATTTCAACTGTGTGTAAAGATTTTATTGGTGTCTCAAAATAGAAAGTACAGAGGAAAAGAGAGCAAAGATTGGGAGTACGCAGAGAGGTTTGAGGCGTTTCTCTGTGATACGTTATTATCGTTTATTAATGCTTTATTAGTGCTTGATCTTATTTACACATAAATGATCAGAGATAGAATTCAAAATAAGAAGTCATGCAGCAAAAGGAACATACAGGAACTGTTCAACTGTCTATTTATTTTTGCACTGCTCTGAACCTTCAATCAATGCCTTTTGCACCTTGTCTCTCCTACATTGTTTACATTTTGATCACGCTGCACTTTATAAATGTAAATTTTCATTTCACTGCTAAGCTGCTGCTCTTTCATGGTGGAAAAGCTTTTAATACCAAAATTTCGTTTTGTGAACACTCTGCGTATACAAAGTATCAATAAAGTTTGTCTAAGTCAAAAAGTGCACAGAATGACCATTATCCAAAGTTTTTACCTGGTTTTGGAGTCTGCAGTTGTTTCTGATGATGATGATGATGATCATCATCATCATCATCATCATCATCATCATCATCATCATCATCATCATCATCACCATCATCATCATCATCATCATCATCACCATCATCATCTATAGGAGATAGCAACAAATTAAAGCTTAACTTTTTGATTAAGAGGCTTTGCAGACCCTTCGAAAATGTTTATCTTTAATATTTGCACAACAATAATTAAATAAAACACCCCTGGATGAGGTAATATGAATTTTAATCAAACACTTTTACCAAAATAAAACTACAGAAATAAATACATATTTCCACTGTGTGTAAAAGTTTCGTTGGTGTATCACAGTAGAAAGTACTGAGGAAAAGAGAGCAAAGATCAGGAGTATGCAGAGTGGTTTGAGGCATTTATCTGGCATCAATAAACAAAATAGATGAAGAATAAATTAGACAGATTCTTATGATCAATTTATTAAGTATTTGCATCTTATCTGATGAGATGTTATCTCATAACAATAGTAGGCAATACAGAGTATCCTAATACCCTAAGTTAAAAAGAAGTCATGCAACAAAATAAACAACCAGCAACTGTTCAAAAAGTGTATTTATTTTTTTTTTTTTTTTCAGTGTCCTGTCTGGCGATGTGACAATTAGAATAATTGTCTTGATGCCAAAAAGAGCCCAACAGATTTTGTTTTCATAAGTGGAGCAGTACAGCTATAGCTGTATTATAATTCATGCAGGGAGTGTTACAGATTTTATGGTAACTGCAATGTAAGCAAAACAGGAAAGGAGAAACAGAGAAAAAAGGAGAAAAGATGAAAGAAAAAGGAGATAAAAGGGAGATAACGATAAAACATCTTCAGTCTTCTTCATCACCTGCAAAGAGATGAAAAAAGAACAGCGCAACCAATGGATATAGTATAAGAGATACAATAAGGTAACACCTTGATACTGTTGCCCAAGTATAAGCAGTATTATTTTATCTGACACGTATACTGTGGTAGCTGAAGATAAGAATATGGGCTTTTTGTATGGAAGTAAATCTTTAAGTACCTGGAAACAAGTGGGGGTACATTTTCCCATGAGACTGGGTTGGTAGTTGTTTGTAAGAGTGCACTTGCGCATGTAAAGTGTACCCAATGGAAAAATGCTCAATAGTGGTTTGTGAGGAGCCGGGGGACCCAAAAGCCCCAGACGCCCAAAGGGATCCCAAGAGTTAAGGTGCCCAGGAGGGGCCAACCCAGGAAATCCGCCCCCCCGCGAAGGGAGGAGGAGAGACGGCCGAGAGGAAAACCCCCAGCCACCACAACAACAGAGCCCCAAGGAGCGCGGGGACAAGTATGCTGCTCCGCCGGCAGCCAGCCACCTCAAAGTGGAACCAGTATCCGCCTGGGCATCCACCCCCAAACACCGAGAACCACCAATGCACCGGTGAGCCCAAGCACCAACCAGTGGAGGGGGCAGGACGGGGAGAATGGGCTCCCCACTTAGTGGAGTTTATCATATTATTTTTTTGTAGAATGCCAGTGTTATTCCAGATGGGTGTACGACTGCACGAGAATAAGTAATGACTTCGTCATTTTAAGAAATTCCCATCATTCCCATCGTCAGGGAAGAACTGATGTTAATATTTTAAAAACATGAATGCCGCTTGATATTAGAGCTAATAAACGGCACATTTGAAATTATGATAATTACTGCATATTTCCTGTTCTGTGTCTATCCAGGGCTCATCTAAGTGAGTTTGTTTTATCCAATTAGAGATGTATTATAGTCTATTTGCTAAGTAGTAGTTATGGAAGTTAGATAAATCTAGTCCCCCTCTGTCTTTAGTTGTCTGTAATGTCTTTAAGCTGATACGAGGGGGTTTATCTTTCCAAAGAAATTTACAGATGGAAGAATCTAGAGATTTAAACCAGTTGGATGATGGTTTATTGGGGATCATTGAAAATAAGTAGTTAACTCTAACTAAGACCATAATTTTATATCTTTTATAAAAGTAGGATGTGGTTAAGTTTTGGTAAATCAGCTAATTTAGATGACACAGTAATTCCCAAATATTTGATATTTCCTGATTGCAATTGACCTGAGGGATTCTGTAGAGAGCAATTAATTGGTAGTACTATAGATTTAGACTAATTTATAGAGTAATGTGAGACTTTTGAGAAAGATTCTAGTAATGTAATTACTCGATAAAGGAAACTGTTTGAGTGCTGGAGATAAAGTAATACATCATCTGCGTAAAGACAAATTTTATGCTCTATTTTCATGCATTTTATACCTTTGACAGCATTAGTTTGTCTAATTGTTGCTGCTAGAGGCTCAATTAAAAATGGCAAAAAGTGAGGGG
>NW_015151555.1:54573-56396 GCF_000732505.1 Cyprinodon variegatus | reverse complement strand
CTTTTAGGAAGAAGAAGATCACCATGCATCGCAAAGACCAAAATCACTCATGTATTGTTTGACTACATTTAATGGCTGACAATACATAACTTTTAGTTATGAATAGATATTTTACTTATGATTAATCTGCCTTAGGGATCAATAATTGCTACTCCTCTCTAGTTATAGCAGGCCACAAACAAATCATGGAACTCGGATGAGTTAAGATCACTTGCAGTTATTGCTGATTTAGGGGTTTCTTGCAATAAGACAACATCTGCATTTAATCTTGTAAGCTGGTTAAAAATCTTCAACTTTTTCTCTTTGGTGCCAGCTCCATGCAGATTCAATGTCACAAACCTTACATTCACCATAGGTGTGAGTGAAAAGCTGAAACGTACATGCCTCTGAAGAAATAGTTATACCTAGACCCAGATAGCATCAAATAACGTGCAGACGAATAAGATGAAGGAAGACAGAGAATTAAGAAAGTGCAATGAATAAGAAAAGGTGAAAGAAAAAGAACACAAGCCCATGCTTCCTGTACCGAGCTGTGACTCACAGCCATAATGTGCCATCGTGCTCTTGAGCTGTGCATATATTTAATTTATCACTATGTTCCTTTCTATACACTTTTATGCGCAAAAAGTGTGTTTAACAGAAGGATTATTATCCCATTCTTTACCTAGTTTTGGAGGGCACTGTTCTTTCTAAAGAATGTTTTAAAGAAATCTAGTTTGGGAGCAAAGTAAGATTAAGTTAAGGGGAAACATTTGAACCCTAAGAGTTTTAACTTTAATCAAAGTTTAACTCTGACTATAGATCATGATTGATACTACATTGGATGGCTTAGCTGAAGTGAAACAAGTCAACAGTGATGATCTAAAGAATTTGAATTGATTCTTTTTGATTTATATCTCCAACTATCTCCATTATGTAAAAAATTCCTAAACACCCTAAAAAACTAAATCTGTTCCATAGCCATGTAATGGTGTACTACTGTGAATAAATTGACGCAGTGAGCGGTGAAACAATGAAAAATATTTACAAAAAGGTGTTTATAAAAGTGTTGAACCCCCCAACCTCTCTAGATATTATATTCATAGCATAAAACCCTGGTTTAACACATGCGTTATCTTCAAGAAGAAACCAAAACTTTTTTTAACTAACAAACTCATCTGGTGAATATAAAGTCAAGTCCAATGCTATTTAAGCAGTTATTTTAATTTAAACAAGATGTTTGTTTGAAATTATGCTGTTGCTTTAATTTTGTTTTACTATATAAAAAAATGGATAATCATTCAAAATATGGAAAATATTTTTTTCAACATAACAAAAATCAAATAACAGAAATCAAATAAATATATTCTACAACTGATATTTTAAGAATTCAGCTTTGGGGATGATATTAAAGGACTTCTTACTATCACACTATTGTTTAACTTTTACAAGTAGAATAAAATAACACAAAAACAACTATAAATGTGATTAAAAGCAAATGAATACTTTGGTAGTAAGTTTTGTTGTTGACCATCCCACAAACGCAACACCAGTGGTAACTTAAATGTATAAATGATTATTTCAAGTGTTTTCTTAGAAAAGGATTTTCTTACCTCGTTTCTTTCTCACTTTCTGTTCCCCTTGTGGTGGATTTACAAACCAAGCCATGTCAGAGCGGGTTTCAGCTAAAAAAGGGTTTAGAAAGAAAAAAGGTGAATGAAAAATTGCTTGGGCAACGTTAGTGGATGAAAAAATTACCCATCTTCAAGAAGAAACCTAACATCTATTTTCTTTAGACTTTTGGACTAAAATAAAACACATTTTGAGTACATTTTCTACTATGA
>NW_015151555.1:44531-52883 GCF_000732505.1 Cyprinodon variegatus | reverse complement strand
TGTTCAGCTGCTCTATGGCAAGCCGTCAACCATTGACTCGCTGCTCCTTCTGCGCCTGCTGCGTCCGGTGTGAACGCAGCAATAAACGGAACAGAACTGAACCCATACAATAATGTATTTATTCAGAAACAGTGTGGGCTTTCTTACAATACTGAATGCTCTATAATTGTATTTCTGTTATTTTTTGATTATGCAAATCTGCTAGTTTTTATTCTAAAGATCTATAATATTACAGCTCCAAATGAGGCTTCAGATCATAAAGTGCTGTCATTGTTTTACAGGTAGAATTTGCATTTACTGACCCTAGTGTAGTCCTTTAACTACTAATGGATATACAGGAATACAGTCATACAAGTGTCAACTCCTCTAAGATAGGACGGGATGTAATTTTTGGCAATTTCTATTTTTTTATTCTATTTAAAAATTCAGTGTATAAAATGAATGCATAAATACCTCATTTTATTTCAGTGTTAAATTCTGTTTAAAGTAAGAGATCATTAAAAATGTCTCCGTACCTTTACTGGTTGATGATTTTCTTTATTCGGACCCGGCTGATTTTTTAATTGGTTACATCTGGTTTAATGTTTATAAATATTTATTTCACGTCCTGTGCGCCATCCAATGCAGATCATTGGCACCATCCACATCTAGTGAAAGCTAGTGTAATTGAATGAGTTATATAATGCAAACACTCATTGGTTAGCTGACGGAAATCATCAGAAGCAAGTTCTTCAAACTGCAAATGTGAATTGTCTATGCAATGCCACTTCCTTTGTTTTCAGAAAAAAATGTTGAAATGTCTGAGAGATCGGACACAAGCGACAGCGTATCGGGAGACGGAGACCAACAAGACCTTCCTCATCCTTGGCTCTATCTCAAAGAATTTTTCGAAATTGTCGTAAAATTGAGCTTTCAATTCATATAGTGGTATCTCTCTGTTTTTTTAAGGTTACTTTATACTTTTATACTTTAAGTAGTTTTTGGAGCACATACTTTTTCACTTTTACATGAGTAAAGAGGTCAAGTTGATACTTCAAGTTTTACCACAGTGTTTTTAAACTGAAGTATGTATACTTCTACTTAACTAACAAATGTGTGTACTTTTGACACCACTGGTCTCTTCTCCAACCACATAGCTACTCTGTACGCAGTGAAATACGACCGCAAATCAGATATCGTCAAAGTGACAGATCCGATGATGTTACACCGAGATGCGGGACAGGAGGGCAGCGGGAGAGAGGGAAAAAAATCACGCACTGAAAACGCTTTGAACACAGACAGCAGCACCAAACCTCTTTTACCTTTGGCTACATTAAATGAGTGGAAAGGGGAATAAAAGCGGAGATTATTGGTGGGGACATGTCCACACGTCCTAAAGAAAGTTACGCCTGTGGTTTCAACATTTTCACAGTGTAGGTATTGGCACCTTGGAGTTAAAGGACATACATATGAAGAAACACCAGCAAATTGCAACAAAAAAGCCTGTCATATAATCTTTGGTGGCTTCAACCACCCAACCCTCAAATTTAAATGGTTATCCCTGGATAAGTCCCATTAGTTTTCCATTTTAAAAGCTCTACATGCATTTTTACTCAATTTCTAGTGAGGGGGTGGATCAATCTACAGATTTCCCCCATATTATTTATTAAAACTTTATTAAAACAAGGGTTATTATAATTGGTGGAGTTTTTTTTACATTGAAGCAGCAAAAAAGATTGAAATATCACATATATAATTCAGCCAGTTAATATCCAAGGGTTTTGGCTCATTTTAGTGTATATTTGTCCCTGTGTGCTAGTGTCAATCAGAGTGGAGACCAAGCCCAGCAGCCCCTCAACACCTTCCCTGCTTCTCCAGGAAAAACCTCCATACGCAGCATTTTTGATACAAATTAGAGAGCAATTTCAGAACAGAACACAAAGAGCAAAGCTACACTAAATTCCTTGAAAAAAAAAAAAGTATCTTTAGTAAATCACCATTATTACCCTTTCTCTTTCTCTCTTAATAAAATTTATTTCTGATTGAGCTGAATTTAAACACTATATTCCAATTTAACATTTCTAAATGACATTTTTTTACTCTCATGAATATGTAATGATACCATGGTACTGTATGGTTGGTTTTGGCTTAATGCCATTGTGAGCTAAAATAAAAAGCTTGAGATTAACTCTTTGTACTCTGCTTTCATGTTGATCATTTCCTAAGTTCAAATCAGTACTCACTCAGAACATGGAGAAAGAATTCCTGTAAACAGGTTATGGAAGCATCTCTTTCTAGGGCACACCAGTATCTGCCGGAATGCTCTTGAGTCAGCATGGAGATGTTCACTTCAAACACCCCATGGTGTTTTTCATCAGTAACTATATTTGAGCAGCTGAAGTTTCCATCATGTTTGCAGAATGTTCTGATGCTGCTTTCATCTGCTTGAGAATAATTGCAGGTAATGGAAACTGTCTCTCCAATATATGCCGTTTTGTTCACTGTTGCCTTGAAGCCTGCAAGAACATAAAAAGAACAACGACCATTTCTTTCTATGGGACTTTTTTTTGGGTTGTAAGCTGACTGGAAACATTACAGTTTTAAATGATCCCCCATTATCAATCAATTTTATTTTTTACGGTATGTTTAACTAAAACAGTTTCTGTTTAAGTTTGTTTGTATGCATTTAAAAGTTTTACTAAATTGTTTTAGCAATTGTTTAGGTATGGGGAGAAGCATAATCTATTTGATTGCTAAAATATGTTGTAGAAGAAAGAAATAAACAGCGCTTTAAAGAGTTTTTTTTATGTACACTTTTTCCTAACTTCTAACAAGAACATAGTTGTTTTGGTTTGTTTTTTTACGTTGCAGATAAGTTTTTTTTTTTGGCTATTATACTTACAGGCAGTGTTGAATTTTACTCCATGATTCCTTGCAACTATATGCAAACTTCCGCTGACTGCCAAAAGAAATGCAAAACAACTGGTCAACTTTCATATACTGTATCTAATGTCTGAAGTTTATGTACTCTGTGAAAGAAAAAAAAAATTACCTGTCAGCCACCAGAGAGTAATAAAAAACATCCTCATTGTTTAGTTGAGATACATTCAATGACTATTTAAACTGACACCTAATGTGATACCATGTCTCCTTTGTAGATCTCTGCTTTCTATTAGTTTAAACTCCTCCTCCCATCTACAAAAATTCCAGCATTTACAGGATGTTTATAAAAAAGGATGTGACTAAAAAGGGATTACGACAGAAATACAAAAATAGAAGGTGTGAAGTTACTAAACTGGCACAGCTTCACTTAACACTGCCAGTATACTTCTTGTTGCCATATTACCACCTTCTTAAGATCATGTAGGAGATATAGATATATTTATTTGTTATACCCATAGGTCATAATGGAAAATTTAAACCACACGCTATATAAGGAAATCTGTTTGCCAGTTGTCATGTGGTCATGAGTTTTTTATGTCTTGAATGTAATGCGCTAGGGGATAAAAACGTTTCTGACCTAAACAAAGGACTCATACTTTGCTTAGGTAGAATATTAATGTTCAATCAATAATCAATCTTAGAAGTTACATATCTTTTTTACTTATCAAGGAATTACTTTTTATTTGTCTGTGACAAAAACATTAAGTCATTTTGCTAAGTTTATCAGAGAAAGGAAACTCATCTCTTTCAAGAAGTGAAACTGCAAATTTATTTAAAAAGAACAATTGACCACAAGGACAATTCAAAGTCCCTTACATGAAATAAACAAAGTAGAAAACAATGTAAAAGTGAATAAAAGCAAATAAAGGTGAAAACATGATAAAAGGAGGTAGTAAAAAAAATAAAACAGTTGGACCACAAACTAAAACTAATAACACCTCAGTAAACAGTTAAACTAAACAGAGTAACTGATTTTATGTGCCTCTGTGGGTTCAGCTGTGAGCCCATCGTGACACCAAAATTCTTAATCATTAATTAATCAGTGGGTTCTAGCTGTAGTTAAACCTGTGAGCTAACTCTGGATATCTCCTTGATTGGTTCGAAGATTAGTTTTGCATGCTATCACTGTGTCCAGAGATTAGGACTTCAACATATTTGGTGACACAATGGTAAGCTTATAAAAGATCATTTCTTCTGACTCTTGACTTACCTGAAGCGTTTTTGCCTTCTTAAAAAAGAAATGTTGTTCAGAACACCGTCACCTGCTCCGCTGGTTGCACCACTGAGGTCCAAAATGAAATCACATGTGCCCTCTGGGTCACTGTAATTTGGCCGGGCTACAGCCTGCCAAATGTTGAAAGGGCAATATTATTGCCATTACTGTTTATATATAATAGAAATTTACACATTCAGTGATAAAATGTTACAGGGGATGGTATGGGGGGATGGTAATTTAAGAAGTGGGGTGATTTTTAAGATTTTATTCAATCTTAAAAAAACTTGAGTACTGAGTGTGACAGAAAATGGATGGGTGGATGGATTATTAGAAACAGAACTGCAGTGAACAGCTTCAGTGTCTAAGGCAGGAAACCCTGCAGGAGGAGACAACAGGTTAGTAACCACGGCGGTCTGCCAAAGGATGATAATAAACGTTTGAGTCAGTGACCTGGTCTTATAGTTCAGTCTGAGCCCAGAGGATGAGGTTGCTTCCAGCCAACCGGCTGCCAAGAAGACTAGAGTCCGAAGAGTCTTAGACGCTGATGTCTTGGAGGTTGGAGGACCGGCAGGACATCAGAACAGGACAAAGGCAAAGCCGATGTCAAAGACGTTGCCGGCAGTCAGAGCCAGGAGATCAGAGGTCGGACGAGGTGCCAAAGGGAAATCCAGAATTGATTCGGGAAACAGTTCCAGGTTAGGTTCACAGACAGGCAGAAATCCGGCAGGAGTCAGAAGACAGGTCAGGAAAACAGATCAGAATGGTGACAGGCAGGCTCAGAGGGCCAAAGGCAGAACAGGTCAGGACCAGGGAATCAGCACAGGTATGCTGGAGAACTCTCATCACAGGCTCCAATAATCTGGCAGATGACTGGTCTGTGGGTTGGTTAAATAGAGGCTAAAGCAGGTTAGATGAGTGGTAATGGGAACTGGTTGGAGGTAGGCAGGTGAGTGAAAGAGTAATCAGATCAGACATCAGCCACCTTACATTACAAAAATAGAAAACTGGAAGTAGAAAAGGGTTTGAACAAGGAAACATGAAAATGGGGGGAATCCTCATAGAACGAGGGAGCTAGAGCAGACAGCCACTGGGTTAACCACCTTGGCAATGGGGACCAATGAATCAAGGTGCCAGCTTCCTGCTGTCCACCCTCAGGGGCAGGTCCTCAGTGAAGAGCCAAAACCACTTACTTACCCGGTAATTGGGTGCCAGAACCCTCCGGCGATTTGCAGCCTTGATTTTTGACTCTCTGATGCATGAGAAAAAGTTCCCCTAGCCCTAACCCAAGCTCACTGGCACCTCAAAATGGAACACGTGGCCGATGGAACCTCTGAATTTTCTCCTGAATGGCAAACACCGATGGCTGAACACCAAACACAACAAAAAACAGAGAGAGACCAGTAGCGCTAGAAGGAGCAGAATTAATGGTATATTCAATCCATGGCAATTGATTTGACCAAATTGTAGGATCAGACAAATAGGGTATACGAAGTTTATTCTGCACCTCTTGGTTGGCCCTTTGTCTAGCTGTCCATTATAAGGATAGAAGCCCCACTGGAACTTCCTTGTCTGCCTCAAACCCCCTGGACAGTGTGACAGGCTTTACATTCCTAGTCCCAGGCCTGTGTAACAAAGAAAAATTAAAACGTCCGAAGAAAAGTGCCCACCTCACCTTTCCGGGGTTAAGGTGTTCAGTGACATCCACATAAATTCAAACTTTGGAAAAACCACTGTGCTGGTAATATTTCACCTCAGTGCAGTGTTTGATACTGTTGATCACTTGATTTTTTTTTTATAGAGCATCTGGAAAACTGCATCAGCCTTTCCGGTACTGCTCTGGACTGGGTTAAATCCCACCTGAAGGGTAGGGACTTCTATGTGTCAGTTGGGAACTTTAAATCAGAGACCAGAAAAATCACATGTAGAGTTCCCTAAGGCTCCGTCATGGAAGCATAGTACAGATCAATATGTGGATGTGCCATAATTTTCTCAAACTTAATAAAAACTAAACAGAGGTAATAATCTTCAAACTAAAGAAGGTGAGATCCAGAGTTAACTCACTGGTTTAGCTACCATAGCTACAAACCACTGATTATGGCTGAAATCTCTGTGTCATGATGTGCTCAAAACTGAACCTTCAGAGGCACATAAAAGCAGTTGCTATGTCAGCCTTTTATCACCTGAAGAACATTTCCACGATTGAAAGACTATTTTCCAAGCAGAAATTTCTATTTCTAGAAAAACTCATACATGCATTTATCATTAGTAGAAATGGTTAATGTAACAGCATCATCATAGGTTTGCCTAAAAAGTCCACCAGACAGCTGTAGCTGATCCAAAATGCTGCTGCCCATGTTCTCATTAGAACTAAAAAAGTAGAGCACAATTGCCTGGTACTGAAGTCCTTAAGCTGAACCCATGTAGCTCAGATAATAGACTTTAAAATCCTTTTGTTTGTCTATAAATCACTGAATGGATAAGCACCAAAATAAATAACAGATTTGTTTTCAGTGTATCAACCTCCCAGACCACTCAGGTCCTCTAGCTCCCAGAAGGCTGTAAAAGTGCTAAGAGACTGAGTTCTTTTAAGTCAAAGTTAAAAACCCATTTGGTTAGAGTTGTCTTTCACTGATACATTTAAATTGTTAACTGAGGCATCGTTTATGTTTGTGGTCTAACTGTTTTATATTTTTTACTACATCATTTATCTTTTTTTTTAACCTTTATTTGCTTGTATTTACTTTTTTCCAATTTTATTGTGTATTTTATGTTTAACACTTTGAACTGTCATTGTACTCAATTTTTTAATAAATACACTTATGTTGCCTTTGCCTACAGATATTTCCTAATGAAAACATATTGTAATGATGATATTTTAGTATTATCGAAAATTATCTGCAAATTCCAACATTTATGAAAGATAGTGTTTAAAGTACTAAGACATTCCAATATTTTGCATGTGCTGTCTTCTGAGTCCAAAAAAGCTGTTGCAGTTTTACTTCTTGAAAGTGTCGACTTCATGTTTTTGTCACAGACAAATAAAAAGTAATTCCTTGATAAATAAAAAAAAATATGTAACTTCTAAGATTGATTATTGATTGAACATTAATAGTCTATCTAAGCAAAGTATGAGTCCTTTGTTTAGGTCAGAAACCGTTTTTGTCCCCTAGTGCATTACATTCAAGACATAAAAAACTCATGACCACATGACAACTGGCAAACAGATTTCCTTATATAGCGTGTGGTTTGAATTTTCCATTATGACCTATGGGTATAACAAATAAATATATCTACCGGTATATCTCCTACACGAAGTTAAGAAGGTGGTAATATGGTAGCTTTAATCAAAAAAGAGGAAGTATACAAAAGGGCACTGTAAAGTAAAGCTGTACCATTTTAGTAACTTCACACCTTCTATTTTTGTATTTCTGTCGTAATCACTTTTTAGTCACATCCTTTTTTATAAAAATCCTGTAAATGCTTGAATTTTTGTATAAGGGAGGAGAAGTTAAAACAAACAGAAAATAGAGATTTGACGTAGGAGAAATTATATCAAATTGGTGTCAGTTTAAATAGTCATTGAATGTATCTCAACTGAACAATCGGGATGTTTTTTATTACTGTCTGGTGGCTGACAGGTAAAATTTTTTCTTTCATAGAGTACATAAACTTCAGACATTAGATACAGTATATGAAAGTTAACCAGTTGTTTTGCATTTCTTATGGCAGTCAGCGACAGTTTACCTATAGTTGCAAGGAATCATGCAGTAACATTCAACACTGCCTGTAAGTATAATAGCCAAAAGAAAAAAATGTCTGCAAAGTTGAATAAAAAAAAATAAAAAAAAGAAAAGAAAAAAAAACAACTGTCATGTTCTTGTCAGAAGTTAAAAAGGAAAAAAAAAACCTCTTAATAAGTAAAATGCTGTTTATTTCCTTCTGCTACAACATATTTTAGCATAAAAAAAAGACAAAACTGCTTGTCCCCATACCTAAACTGTTTTATAAATGCACATAAAAAGACATAAACATAATGTATTTTACTTAATAATTAAACTTACTGTAAAAATAAAAATGATTGTTAATGTTTGCAGTCAGCTTTCAACCCCAAAAAAGTCCACATAGAAAGAAATGATTATTGTTCTTTTTATGTTCTTGCAGGCTTAAAGGAAAATTCCGGTTTTTAACACTTTTAGCCCCCATTTTCTGTAGTG
>NW_015151555.1:41679-44174 GCF_000732505.1 Cyprinodon variegatus | reverse complement strand
GAGACAGGACCAATCGTCAAAATTTTGGTGTCGATCATTCGATTTCATCCTGGACACTACAGAAAATGGGCTAAAAGTGTTAAAAACCGGAATTTTCCTTTAAATGCAACAGTGAAGAAAACAGCATATATTGGAGAGACAGTTTCCATTACCTGCAATTAATCTCAAGCAGATGAAAGCAGCATCAGAACATTCTGCAAAGATGATGGAAACTTCAGCTGCTCAAATACAGTTTCATCCAGGAGTTCAGAGCACACAAGACTATTAAGGTTTTCCCTTACTGATGAAAAACAGCAAGTGGTGTATGAAGTGAACATCTCCATGCTGACTCAGGAGGATTCAGGCAGATACTGGTGTGCCTTAGAAGGAAATACTTCCATTACCTGTTTACAGGATTTCTTTCTCCATGTTCTGAGTGAGTACTGATTTGAACTTAGGAAATTATCAACATGAAAGCAGAGTACAAAGAGTTATTCTCAAGATTTTGTTTTTAATTTTAGCTCAAGATTAGCCTGACGTAGTCCTACTCAATTTTAGTCAGAATATGAGTCTGATACTGCTCCATAGAGCTGTGATTATGGGGCGTGTTTCCAACGAACCAGGGAAAAAAATGCCTCTGCACTCAATTGGATAGACCTACAACCAATAAGAGCAACGGAGTGCGTGACGTATGTTAAGCGACGAGTTGTTGTCAACAAAAATCAAAGCGTGCAGTTGCACGCCTAGAATAAGAAGATGAGCCTTGATCGCGTTTCTCTGTTCTATGTTCTATGTACTATGGAGCAATGCCAGACCGAACTTCCCGACCTCAAACGTTGTGGGCGGGACTAAGTTTGGAATGGCACCCAGGCTAGCTCAAGATAGCATTAAAACAAAACCAACAGGTATCATTACACATACATAAGTATTTAAAATTAAGAGCAAAAAAAATTAATATAGTGGAATATAGTGTTTAAATTCAATTCAATTCATTTTATTTCAAGGTTTATCTTTGTAATGAAAGTTGGTGGGAGTACTAGGGTGGTTGTTGATGGACCTACAGTTACTCGACCCGAACGCTTTCATTAGGCTTTTGTATCATCCAAAAATGAGCTCAAACATATTTATTGAATGCTTTCCAATTGTTGAGAACACAAGAGAACCATAATACACTCATATTTATATTCATAAATAGTCAGAGAGATGCCTTTTAGTGCATTACATTATAGGCCCAAAACATTAATGTATGAACAAATAACAAATAACAGTCGATTCCGATGTCAAAATCGATAAATCACGCATTCCTAGAATGTACAATTTCAAATCCATCCATCAATCCAGAAAAATATGGATATGCTGGATTTCAAATATTAGCATAGCATATTTTTTTCTCAAATAACTTTATGGTAAACTTGGAGATATATTTTATT
The DNA here is from genome assembly GCF_000732505.1 of Cyprinodon variegatus. Taxonomy (NCBI): domain Eukaryota; kingdom Metazoa; phylum Chordata; class Actinopteri; order Cyprinodontiformes; family Cyprinodontidae; genus Cyprinodon; species Cyprinodon variegatus. Next base: position 42,765 of record NW_015151555.1, on the reverse strand, counting down.
GCATGTTGCTTATCCCAGTAAACCTGTTTCACATTTAAATCTGCAGCTCTCCCTACTTCTCTCTGCTCTGTTTATGACATTTATGAACGTCTTTACTAATATGATGATGCCAGAAACAAAATTTCAAGATATGTAGAAACCAGTGGTGTCAAAAGTACACACATTTGTTACTTAAGTAGAAGTATAGATACTACAGTTTAAAAACACTCTGGTAAAAGTTGAAGTCTCAACTTGACCTCTTTACTCAAGTAAAAGTGAAAAAGTATGTGCTCCAAAAACTACTCAAAGTATAAAAGTATAAAGTAACCTTAAAAAATCTTTGAGATAGGGCCAAAGGATGAGAGAGGTCTTGTTGGTCTCCATCTACCAATACGTCATACACACTCTGCTTTGTTTTAAAAATATATAAGTATAAAAAATATAACCGCGTATGTCTGGGGGAAAGTGATTTGCTTACATGTTATGAATGCTGGCGTACCATAAAGAATAAATTATGAACAGTTTAGTTTGTGTCTTCAACTCGTTTGCCCATAGGAAGACGTTACTTGGATATAACCTAACGGAATATCTTTAGAACAGCTCCAAATGACACAAGACTTATATGGATGAGCAGAACATGATGTAATAATAATAAAAAGACGGTGTTCCCCTTTAAGCTTCATTTGTCAAAACTGTGCCATCTTTAGTCCCTGAAACTTAGATTAGACACCATTAAGCCAATGGACTCTATCAGGTTAAAGACCATACTGTAGATCACGGGAGATAATAAAAAGACAGCTCATTTTAAACATGCACAAAATAAAATATTCTACCATCTTAGGACATTACTAAAATTAGGGCTGGGCGATAATTCAATAACGATATATGTCGATCGATAGACGTGTTGGCGCAATAGAAAAAAAGAGAGTCGATAAAAGTTCCATAAAGAAACGCAGTTTTCCTGCCTTCTAATTGTAGCCTATCATGTAGGTTTATGCTAGTCACTACTTCCTCCCAACCAATCGCAATCGCGGACCCAGGCATGCACAAAGCGCCGCCCTCTCAAACCACAACACAGAGCACATGAAAATGTCGCAGCAAGAAGAG
>NW_015151555.1:40023-41558 GCF_000732505.1 Cyprinodon variegatus | reverse complement strand
CTCCAGAGTGTTGTTCAGCATGGGGGTGAGTAGAAAATGAAGGCTAATCATGTTTTGGGTGTACTATTCCTTTAAGTTATTTTTCTTTAAAACAATTGTTATGTTTAAAAAAGTTGGTTAAATAAATATTTAATTGGAGGTCTGTGTTTGTGTTCTTTACTAAAATTAAATCATTTAGCAATATAAAAAGTCCAGGCAGACCTGCACTTAAAATATGGTTTCAAATCTTTTCAAGATTTATCGATATCGATCAATATGCATTTTTTTTTATCGATAAGCTTTTTTTCTATATCGCCCAGCCCTAACTAAAATTACGTCTTTCCATATCACATAATTATAAACAGACACATTTCAAGTATGATCCATATTGAATTCTCCTTAGTTTGTGGGAGACCTATACACCTACCGCCCCTTTTCATTAGTACCTAGTAAGTTTGAAAGGACTCTTTGATTAATAAGGTTTTCCATCAGGCACTGGCAGAAAGGATGTTATTTCTTTGCTCCTCTGCTCTGGAACCACCTCCCAGAAAACCTGTGCAAATAACTTCAAGTGAATCATATCTCACCTTTATTTGTTTTGAATAAAAAATGTCAACATTTCTGTCATCTGATGCATACATTGTTATTATTGTTTTTACCTTTATTCCAATGTAAGATTATTGTAAAGTAATGTTCTTCTTTAAATTTAAATGTCTTTTGCAAAGTAGGAAGTGAATATTTGATGTTCTTATTTACCCATTAAATGAAATGGTTAACCAAACTAACCAACAAATTATAAAACAATGCTTTGTTTGTGTTTTTCACATTTGTAATAATCGTGAATCGTTAGTTTGGCTAACCGTATCATTTCCACTTTAAAGAATATTTTTATATATCAACACATGGTAAATTGTATACATTAAATGATGTTGTTTGTCCATTCTAAAAGTGATAAAATGAATAAAAATTCACAAGACCAAATATATATGAACGATTGCCCCTTTATGAAAAAAAGTTTCTTAAACACCACATAAATCACTCCCTTAAAAAATGTTTTAAATTGAACTTCTGAGAATTTTAAAGTTAAATGCCTTTTTAAGTGTCTGGGTGCTTTTACCTAACCTGACAGCAGCCAGATGCATGTCTCGCCCCGCCTAGCTCGAGACATGCATCTGGCTGTTGTCAGGTTAGCTTTTACCAAGGCAGCAGGTTAAAATAATCTTGGAAAAAAAATCCTGGTTAAAAAAATATTGGTAGATTCTCCACAAGATGATGCTATTGAGCTGAAAATATGCACGTGAATTTTCTATGAAATGACACTGCTGTTAACATTTTTTTCCTTTTCTCTCAATACTCACAGTTACCACAGCTATTTAGTTTGCTTGCCTGCCATCAGTGCCAGATTATTCTAGCTTTTTCTAAAAGTAACTCTAGCGTTAATTTGTTTTCTGCCTCTGGATTTTTGTTCTTTTGCCTTTTCCCTGTCTGCTCGGTTCAGTTTGATTTTTGGTCTGACTTCCTGGAGTCTCCTGGTCACCAGACTTGGACTGTGCTAC
>NW_015151555.1:32130-39054 GCF_000732505.1 Cyprinodon variegatus | reverse complement strand
TGGCTGCTTTTACCAAGGCAGCAGGTTAAAATAATCTTGGAAAAAAAATCCTGGTTAGAAAAATCTTGGTAAATTCTCCACAAGATGGTGCTGTCGAGCTGAAAATATGCACGTGAATTTTCTATGAAATGACGCCGCTGTTAACATTTTTTTCCTTTTCTCCCAATACTCACACTCTCACCTGTCCTTATGGTTCCACAAATTCATGTCTTTTACCTCCCCTTTCCTTTCCTTTCCCCATTTTAAATACAAACTACAAATTTTAATCTACTTGGACGGGATTTAGGCCTTTTTGATCAAATTTCATGAAAACAATGATTAATTAATCTGGCTTCCGTGTATTTTATCTGCATTTGAATATATCTATGGATCTCACGGGAACTTCATAGGCCCTTTAGGGATTTCTGTATAAACGTAAATTAACTATGTAATGCAGATAACAAAACACTGATGGGTATTAAAGGAATTAATGTAACCAGACCAGACTATATTCCTTCAGTTTTTCACAGGCTTGTCTAAATGTTGTACAGCAAACTTTAAAAGAGCTTCAACATGCTTTTTCTTCGGCAATTGAGTCTTGGTGAGCATGCATACAGGCCATGGCAAATGAGTGCATTACTTATTGTTTTCTTTACTATTGTACCTGCAGATTCCGGGTCTTTCTGAAACTTGTGGAGGCAAGAGGTCTTTGGCTCTAGGACAACTCTTCCAATAATTATTTTCACTCCTCTATCAGAAATCTTGTGAGGAGCACCTGGTCATGGTCAGATTGTGGTGAAATTATGTTCTTTCTATTTCCAAATTATGGCCCCAGCAGTGTTCACTGGAACACTAACCAATGCCATCATTGTTTGCAACAATAAAGTTGCAAAGGTTTTGAGAAAGCTCTTTATTTTTACCCATAATGAGATGTTTCTTGTGTGATACCAGAGAAAACTTTTTATAAGCCATCATTTGGGCCTGTACCAGCCCCAAAATTGCACTGGTAGGGGGCAGGATTGCTTTCTAATTTCTGAGAGATTTAGGCCTTGCCTTTTTGCACCTCACTTCTTCAAGTGTTCAATACTTTTTCCCTGTGCCATTCCACACGATTACACATAAATTAATTTCTGGATGTCTAAGGTTAGGTTTCTTTGTGTGTTGAAGTTACAATTCTGACAGAATGTTCCAGAGAAAACAAAAAGCAGGCCTGGCCTATTGACAGGGTGGACCTAAGCATCCATGGGTCCCTCCATGTTTTCCAATTACATGTGGATTGCAACTATTTACAGTCAGATTATCAGAACGTTCACAAACCTACAATAAACTCTATTGATTCTGCTCTGGTAGGGCTGTTTACATCATCATATACAGCAGCCACCCTCTGGTGGACCCCAGTCTGAGTCGTGAATAATGGAAGGCTCTGTACGGAACCACGCACATCTGAGAAACTTGTTAAGAGGGACAAAACTTTAAGTATTTGTAAAGTTAGGCAGGCTGGAATGCACACTGTGTTCTTTGGAGGTTACCTCTAATCCAGTTGCTATACTATTAGCTGCACTTAGTAGAGCCAATCAAATCTTTTGGTTAAGGTCTGAGCTCACAACAGCACAGCAGGAGACATAGAGGCAACAGCATGGTTTGTTCCATAAGAAGCAAAGTTAATCCAGAAAACCTGGCTTAAGGATAAATGGACAGATAAATGCATGCTGATTTCTCCAGCAGGCAGTTCAAAACATGTGTCTCTCATATGCTCTGAATGATCACATCAAATAAAAGTAACACAGAACAGGCATGTTATCTTGACTGCAAGGCCAGTATGACAAATCTACTAGATTCTTCAAGGATACCTTTACAGCCTAGCAACATGTAATTTAATTTCCACTCATGGTGGCCTGGATTTTAGGGCAACATAAAGAGAGGTAACAGGAAAGCCATCAGGTTAAATGCTGTAACCAAGACATTATTGGATGGAAAACAAAAAGACCATAAAATACTTATGCCAGCTTCATCTGAAGCCAAAAGATCTGGAATATTAGCAGCTTGGTGTTGATATTTAAAGTGCACCATGCCTGTTGCTTTCCGGTGTTCAGTCTGCAGGTGTTGTTCATGATTGGGGTTGTGTCATTGTCCCTGTGTCGGAATAGTCCTGGCACTAATGGTTGTTTTTTCTGCCCCTGCTCACCTGTCTAATTGGCTCCGTGGCTGATTATCGCTGATCTGTTTCACCTGGTTACCACATCTATTTATGTAGTTTGCTTGGCTGCCATCAGTGCCATATTATTTTAGCTTTTTCGGTGAGAGTAACTGTAGCGTTAATGTGTTTTAACTTTTTTGATTCTCACCTGTTTTCTGCCTTTGGATTTTTGTTCTTTTGCCTTTTCCCTGTCTGCTCTGTTCAGTCGATTTTTGGTCTGACTTCCTGGAGTCTCCTGGTCACCAGACTTGGACTGTGTTACTGACCTCAACTTGCATTCTCCTTGTATACTTCTTTGGCTTTCTGATCTCCAGGTCTGTGCAACTGGCTTTGAAAGTACTTCGGCTTTAGACTATTCCTCACAGACACTCTTGCTTGCTTGGCGTCGGCTGGCGTCACTATACCCTGTGTTCAAAAGCGGTAATGACCGCAAGCGGTGGACAATCTCCCCCCCGGGTTCCTCCTCTCTCTCTGTATCGGACTGTACTCTCAACTGTACTGTACTCTCCTTTTTGTTTATATAAATAAACTTGTTTCAAACCGTCCTGTGTGTCTGCTGAATATTGGGTCCAACATTCCGTGGTCGTTACAGCATGGGCTTCAACAATCAATTGGAACCGGTTCCAATCTTTAAATTCTCCCAGAATCATTAAAAAAATTTTTTATCATGATCTCCAGTTTATATTTCCTGGTCTGCTGACCGGAAATAGAAGTTACCTAAAATCAGCAAAGAAGATTCCACAGCTGTGTGTGCACATTCAAAATAGTTAGAAAAAGAAATGGCCAATTGGCTTTCTGCTACAGTGGCAATGTGATTATGCTAAGGAGGGCGCATGGCCGACATAATGAAACGTTATCGGAGTCAGGATCAGAAACTGCCAAGATTCCCTCCTGCTGCACTCTTTTTTTCAGAGACTGGATATGTCAATGTGTTTTAATCATGTTTTTTTTTTTCCAGTTTTCCTATATTCATGGTTCTAAAAGAATGCAACAGCAATGTGCAAAAAGAAGTTTATGGTGCAACAACAGCAACAAATACAAACTTAGATAAATGTATGTAATAAAACAATTTTAACATAAACAAACATAATATATCATGAACAAGTAATATTAAGCACATACTGCAATTTAGTAAATAGAAAGTTACCTGAAACCAGCTAAAAATGCTTTAAGAAACAAAAATTGCAAGTGAATTATTAAATAATTAGTCCTTAATTCTAAATGTATTTAACTATATGCAAAGTCTCAACTAGAAAAAATAAAATATCGTTTTCAGCACATTTAACTTCATTATATTTCTCCACTCACTCCTTAAAAGCTGGGTTTCCTGGCTTTCTGACAATAAAAAAATGATGACATCTGATGGCCAACTCTGTTTGTTAACACTGCCAGTCCTCTCAGACTGTCTTCTGAAGATCTCAAAATGCTAATTTGTTTAAGCATTGGAAAAGCAGAGCTTTGAAGACACAGCAGGGACAGGAGGAACACAGGCTATGTGAAGTGCTATCCAAAGATTCATAAATCAAATTTTTGGAAAAAACAAAAACATCTTTTGAAAATGGGTTGCCTTGTGCTTCAGAGAGTTCACTATCAAACTGTTCTCTTAGGCATTGGTTTCTCTGATGAGTTTATGCTGCTTTTTCATTATCAGTGCATCAAGCCAATAAAAAAAATGTGGTTATTCATATAAGTAATGATTCCAACATTATGAAATATATATTTTTGTAAAAAAGAAATGTTTATCATTAAACCTGTTACTTATGCTTGGGAGAGCCACATTAATTCACTGCACTATTCTCCAAGGTTTGTAATAATAGAGTAGAGAGTTGTCTCTGCAGGAGTCTGTCCTGCATCTCTAAGACTACCATTTGAGATGGAAGATCCATTTGTATTTTCAGTGGAACTGTCCTTATGGATATTGACACTGGTGTAATGCAGCTCTTCTGCTGGTAGGTTTACTGTAGAATAAAGAGTACAGACTGCATTTTCTTGTTTGTTTTGCATCTGTATCTCCTCATATTGGTGATTTTCATCATTTCTCTGGAGAATGGAACAACAATTTGAAAAAAATTTAGAGCAGTGATAAGATATATGTGTTTGGTGTTTTGGCATATTAGACATCTATACAGACCTCTGTGTTTTGAACATCTTCATTGTGCTCTGCTTCTTCCTCTGAAACACAACACCCTGAAATAGAGAGGATTTAAATGTAAATCTTTGTTTTACCAGGTGTCTTTGCAAATATTTTCATGATCACTTTTTATAAATCACACATCTGTATACATTACTAAACTTTTAAATAATAAAAAAAATCCAATCAAACTGCAAATAAATTGTATTTCTACAGATAAGTCTCTATAAGAATGGTTGGACAAAGTCTCACTCACCTTGCATGTTGAAGATTTTCCGTCGAAAAAGTATTACTACAATTATAGCAGCCACCACTATTACCACACTCACAATACAAGCAATCAAGCCTGCAAACAAATGATACAGTTATAACAACACTGAACAATACAGAGTATACTAATAATTGTTCTTACAACGAAACCATGCAACAAAATAAACAAACAGGATTTGTTCAAAAAGTGTGTTTTATAGAATGATCATTATCCCATTCTTTACTTGGTTTTGAAGGGTACTCTTCTTTCACATCATTGACAGCAGCACCATCATCATCATTATCTTCAGCATCACCTTCATCACCATTATCATCTAAAGGAGATAGCAACAAATAAAAGCTAAACTTTTTGATGAGGATATTTGACAGGCCCTTCAAAAATGTTTATCTTTTATATTTGGACAATGAAATTAAAGAAAACACCCCTGGGTAAGGTAATATGAATCTTAATTGTAAAATTTTACTAAATAAAGCTACAGAAATTTATACATATTTCCACTGTGTGTAAAGGTTTCATTGGGTTATCACAGCAGAAAGTACTGAGAAAAAGAGAGCAAAGATCAATAATACGCAGAGAGGTTTGAGGCGTTTATTTGGCATCAATAAACAAAATAGATGAAGAATAAATTAGACGGATTTTTATGATGAATCTATTGAGTATTTGCATCTTATTTGATAAATCTAGTTTGGAAGCAAAGTAAGATGAAGGTAAGTCCCAAGAGTTTTAACTTTAATTATTTAATCAAAGTTTAACTGATGATAAGTCATTATTGATAATACATTGGATGGCTTAGCTGAAGTAAAACAAATCAACAGTGATGATTTAAAGAATTTGAATTGATTCTTTTTTATTTATATCACCAACTATCTCCATTACATAAGAAATTCCTAGACTTCTACAAAACACTAAATCTGTGCTATGTCCATGGCCATGAAATGGTTTACTTCTGTGAATGAATTGAAGCAGCGAGGAGTGAAACAATAAGTATTAAAAAAAAAGGGAGGTATAAAGGGACAGAGGGTTGAACTCCCCAACCTATAGCCTCTCTAAATATTCTATTCATAGCAAAACATTGGTTTAGCACATGTGTTATCATCCTGAAAAAGAACACAACTTTTTTTACTTACAGACTCACCTGGGGTCCGTTTCATGAAGCAGGTTTACTGAAAACTATACGTTTTCTAAATCTGAAATATGGGAAACTCTGACTTACTCAACCGCTGTTTCAGTCACCATAGTAACATTCTCCCCAGAGCTAACCTGGTGGGGAGCAGGTTAGAGTGTCCTCTTTGTCCGCTTTCCTTACAGCCAATCATGTCGTTTTATTTCCTGATTTAGTACGATTTTTTGTCATAGTTTTGTGCATTAAAAAAAATCTATTAGAGACAAAATAGAGACTATTTTAGAGACATTAGGTTTTAACAAAACAAACATTGCAAATCAGTATGACTAGGATCTTATTAAAGAATGATCAGCACTTTTTACAGAGAATTTAATAATTATAGGGAGAGGATTCTACAACTCAGTTAACAGGATATGAGATTTTCTTTTTGTATGAGCGACATGCAGATCGTTCTATTTTTATTCATTTTTACAGTACATGAAGAACTACTTAAATTATTTTCAAGTTACACATAAATAGATTAACTAATCAAGAGGGGGGAAAGGAATTACTTTAGGGTTAGAATTAGGATTCCCTCTATGATAACCTACTGAGTCTACTGGCACAAACTAAATGAAGCCAAGGTCCACAGGACTTAATTAGTTTAGACCCGTCGCCCTGACCTCTGTGGTTATGAAGTCCTTTGAGCTCCTTGTGCTTTCACACCTGAAAGACATCACTGACCCCCTCCTGGACCCCCTACAGTTTGCCTACAGAGCAAATAGGTCTGCAGACGATGCTGTCAACTTGACCCTTCACTACATCCTCCAGCACCTGGATTTTACAGGTATCTACACTTCTATAGGCATCTACACTGTTAGTGGATTTCAGCTCTGCATTTAATACAATCATCCCAGCTCTGCTTCAGGAGAAGCTCCGACAGCTCAGTGTGCCTGACTCCATCTGCTGGGTGGATTACAGACTTCCTGTCTGACAGGAAGCAGCACCAGGAGCTGGGAAAACATGTCTCTCAGCTCATCAGCACTGGTTCCCCACAAGGCTGTGTCTGAAGTTTGCTCTTTGGACGTACCTCTGATGATGACGAGTCCGCCTACAGGTCAGAGGTTGACCATCTGGTGAACTGGTGCAGGGAGAACAATCTGGAGCTAAACTATATTGTATGTTTTCTATTTAATTATGTATATATATATATATATATATATATATATATATATATATATATA
>NW_015151555.1:30333-31513 GCF_000732505.1 Cyprinodon variegatus | reverse complement strand
ATAATGACTTTTCAAACTTTTTAAGCACATGTTAAACTCTAAGTTGATCTACTTAGAGTTGATAAAAGTAATTCATAGCAGCCGTTGTGAAACCGAAAACTCTGATTTCCTTAGGCTAGATCAATTTAGAGTTATTGATTTGAACCTGAGTTTGTTAAACCTGCTTCGTGAAATGGACCACATGTAAATATCAAGTCAAGTCCAATACAATTTAACCAAGATGTTTGTTTCAAATTATGTCGCTTTGACTTAGATTTTAAAAAAGACCTAGAAAATTGTACAATATCTGAAAAATGCTTTTGCGGCATCACAGAACTCAAGCTTTTCTCATGTATGCTGACATATATATATATTACAACAGAAATTATGACAAAAAACTACAAAAATGGCGCAAATGGTGTACTCACTCAGAACATGGAGAAATAACACTTGTAAACAGGTAATGGAAGTATTTTCTTCTAAGGCACACCAGTATCTGCCTGAATCCTCCTGAGTTAGCATGGAGATGTTCACTTCATACACCCCTCGCTCTCCTTCATCAGTAAGGGAAAACCTTGACCGTCTTGTCTGCATTGACCTCCTTGATGAAATTATATTTGAGCAGCTGAAGTTTCCATCATGTCTGCAGAATTTTCTGATGCTGCTTTTATCTGCTTGTGAATATTTGCAGGTAATGGAAACTGTCTCTCCAATATATGCTGTTTTCTTCACTGTTGCATTGTTGCCTGCCCGTTAAAAAAAAAAAACACAATCATAATTTATCTTTAAATGATGCACCATTAACAATAATTTCTATTTATACAGCATGTTTAAAACATATACAAAACACATTCTGTTTAAATCTGTTTAGATGCCTTAAATATTTATATGAAGTAGTTTTACTAATTGTTAAGGTATGGGGAGAAGCAGAAAAAAAAGTGTTTTACTGACTAAGAGCCATCATTCTTTAGTAAACTTTTTCCTTTTCACTTCTGACAAGAGCATAGTACAGTTTTATTTTAGTTTTTTTAAATTTGGAGATATGTTTTTTGGCCATTATACTTACAGGCAGTGTTGAATGTTACTCCATGATTGCTTGCAACTACAGGAAAACTTCCACTGGCTGTGATAAGAAATGCAATACAACTGGTTAACTTTCATGTGCTTTAGCTAATGTTTTTAAGTCCCAAATTTCGACGGA
>NW_015151555.1:27354-29097 GCF_000732505.1 Cyprinodon variegatus | reverse complement strand
GGTAAACTTCCGCTGACTGTCATAAGAAATGAAATAAAACAGGAAAACTTTCAAAAATCTAATGTGCTTCAGTCCGAAGTAAATTTAGAGACTTGATGAAAGAAATAAAATGTATTACCTGTCAGCCACCAGATAGTAATGAAAATCATCCTTATTGTTGAGTTGAGGTACATTCAATGACTATTTGAATTGACACCAATGTGATACCATTTCTCATTAGTCAGATCTCTATTTTCTGTTTGTTTCAACTTCTCCTCCCTTCTACAAAACTCCAAGAATTTGCATGATGTTTATAAAAGAGGATGTGACAAAAAGAAAGGACAGAAATGCAGAAGTAGAAGCAGTGGCGGCTGGTGGAGTTTTCTCTAGAGGAGGCTATAAATTCAAAATAGACGTATACCGAAAACCAATCAAAAATATACTAAGTTATTAGACCACTATATTTTTTGATGAATGCCAATAACAAATAACATAATAAAAACACTACAGGCTTACTTTTTGTACATAAATGTTGCCCTTCTGAGGCTTTATGAAGGCAAATATGTGTTTTGCATTGTTCCAATATTGTTTCACAGACCTAAAAAAAATAATGTACCTGTTTAATGATGGCTATTAGTCAGCTTTATATTTTTTATATAAAAATGTATATATAAAAACTTTATTTTCTAAGAATGTGCTTATTTAAGAACAACTATGCAAATTAACAAACAACTAGGAACAATTTTTTAAATATCTTAATCAAGGTTATAGGGCTGGTGGGGCGGTGCCCTAGCACACTTTATTGGCCGGCCACCACTTAGTAGAAGGTGTGTCCTGACTCTTAATACAGAGTAAATATACAGCTTTGTTAAGTTACTAAACATGGTACAGCTTCACTAAACAATGCCTCTTGTGTACTTCTAATCTTTGTATCAAATCTACCATATTACCAGCGCCTTATCTTCATGTAGCAGATATAGATATGTGAATGTGTTATACCCATAGGTCATAATGGGAAAAGTCATACCACAAGCTATATACAGAAACCTGTTTGCCAGTGGTCATGTGATCATGTGTTTTTTATGTCTTGAATGTAATTCACTATGGGACAAAAACTGTTTCTGACATAAAAGAAAGGACTCATACTTTGCTTATAGGTAGATTAATGGTCAATTGGTAATAATAATAATTAAAGGTACAATTTTTGTGTATTTATAAAGTAATGATTTTGTATTTGTCTTTGAGAAAAAGTCATTTATTTCTTTCAATTAACCAGCGAAACGAAACTCAAATGTTTCAAGAAGTGAAACTGCAACACTACAGAAACCTTTTTTGGTCTCAGATGGCAGCACAGCACATATGCAAAATATGCTGAAGTAGAACTGGCAGGAGGTCAGATCCAAGCAGACGAAGGAAGGCAGGATAATCCAGGTCTAAGGCAGAAGGCAGAACCAGGTTCAGTCCACAAGATGAATCCGACAGATGTCCGAAGACAGGTCAGGCAAAAAGATCAGACAGATGCTCCTCCCGCATGCCGAGCCAAAAATCATATATATAACAGAGGAAGCAGGTATGATAATTAAAGAGGGGGGAGGCAATGGCAGGTGAATAAAGTGAGTAATTAGATCAGGTATTGGGGCTATGGTCATGACAATACAAGCTGGCAAAATGTACAAGAAAAGGAATGGTTTTAGACATACAAGGTTTTCATCCCAAGCAAATACTTTCTGATCTACTATGAATTATTTATTAAACAGAGATCAA
>NW_015151555.1:13105-26131 GCF_000732505.1 Cyprinodon variegatus | reverse complement strand
GTGGAAGGATTACCTGCATTTTTGCTTTGTAATGACTGGTTAAAAAAATAAAGAATCATTTGGAAAAACATTTCCAGGGAAGGCATGCTGCAGCCGACCACCAAGTTGGGAGTGAGAGAAAAAGTGTGATTGCAGAACTACTGGATAAATTACAGGGGAGAAAAGATAGATCTAAGAAGTGGATTGCATCTCCAAACTCTGCTACAACTGCTAGTTTCGTTACAAGCATGGAAAACCTTTCACACATTGAACAGTTATGAGCAGTTTGGGTTGCTGACCCTTGACCTAAATAATTGCCTTGTAGTGCCATGGCAATACAGACCTAAATTGAATGAACATTCTAACTAAAATGTTAAAATATTTAAGGAAATAGAGAAACTGTTTTAATGACAATTCAAGGAATGAAGCAATTAAATATTTGCTTTGGATATTTTCACCCCCGCTGTTGCTATCATGCAGAATGTGGACACCAGGTGGGCTGTCTGACTAAAAAATACGCACAGCACAATGATGCACTTTAAACATTTGACCGTCTGACATTTTTATTTAGTCTCGTATCGTTAGTGAAAACTCACACCCATAACTTTCAAGTGTTCGTCAACTAAGATCCCTGTTTAGCTGGTCAGATCTTGTCATCATCATAAAAAAAGGAATGTCAACGAAATAATTTCCTCATCATCATCGTTGACGAAAATAACATTGTTATTAACCAAGTTAAACCAAGAACAATAGGGACCTGATTGACCTGAATCAATAATCAGAAAGGATAAATGTTCAACATGGCTACCACCCACCACAAATTCAACTGGTTCCTTAATGAGGGAAGATGAATTCATTTGATGGCCCCTTTAAGGCTATTTGTGTAATGAACTAAGAATGTTGGACCCAGAATTCGAGGTGAGAGAGACAGTGAGAAAGTTTAAAGCATTTATTTAAACAAACAGAAAAGCGGGGCTGCTTTGTGGGGCAAACTGTGGGGCAAATTTCTGATTTAAAGTTCAGTCCAATCCCAGAGGAAAGAATTGAATCCAAACGGGAGGCTACTCCCCAGCTTGTGGCAGGCAACCCCCCAGAGTTCCTAGAGAGAGAGCAGACTCGGCACCAACTGACGCCGTGCAGCACCATTGTCCGGAGTCAGAAGACAGGTCCAAGTTTAAAAGCCATTAGAATCCAGGAATCAGTCCAGAACAGATCAAACTAGCTGAGCAGACAGGGGCAAAACTCGGGATCAACAGGGCAGAAACTGATCACAATCAGGAAAAGAGAACAAGATTCAGATTGATGGAGTTAATCTCACCAATCTGCTTGAATAACCTAGCGCTGATGGTAGGAAAGCAAACAACATAAATAGCTGAAAAACCAGGTGGAAACGATCAGCGCTAATCAGCTGCTGGACCAATTAGAAAGGTGAGCAGGAGTAAATGAAAAACCAAACCGTCAGCACCAAGAACATGACAATTACCTTGTGCAAAGGAAGTAGCTTTATATCTATTTGTCTGGCAAAGTCCCCAACCATGAATTCAGTATCTGCATCAGAATCCATGAATGGCATCAATCCCTCTCCTCCCTGGAAAGACGTATGCATCCCAGTTGCATCGGTTCAGAACCAGGGTTTTTTTTTTTATTGATGAGATTATTCTAGAATCTTAATGTCATTGTGTTCCCAAAGTTGAGATACAGTATGAGATGATCTTTCATCTTGATCATTCCCCTACTTTGTGCATGGACCAGTACATCATGTGTTGAAAAAGAATCCAGCATTCTCTACTGGTGGGACATTATTAGGTTAAAAGCCTCACCGTGCAAAAAGTCTTCTTGTGGATGTGGCCCAACAGCTCAATCTTTATCCTGTTTGACTATAAGTGTTTTACACAGAAGACATTGATAAAAAAGCTGTCAATCAAGGTTACCTTCTATTGGAAAGCTAATTTGATATTAGTAGAAGGTGCATAAAATTTAGTTGAGGTTTCCTCTACAACAAAGTGTTGTATTAAAGGGATGACTTTATATTTTCAAGACAGCATGTTTAAGACATTCCATAAAATATGATATAAAAGTAATTACAGAATAAGAGGGGACAATTGACTGTATTTATGGATCAAGAAACATTTATTTAAAATTGTGAAACCTATAAAGCTGCTTTTTTCGAACCCAATAAAGACATTGAGGATTATGATGTTTGGCTGGGCTTTCTAGAAACACTACAGAGAAAAAAAATATATAATTTTGATGAATTTACCTTTGAATTAGTTTTCATAGCTAGGTTAGCTAGTTTTCATAGAATTAAAGGTCATGAGATTTCACATTGTAAAGAAAAGCTTTATGTTTGCATCGTTAAACCTTCTCACCCAGATTCTTCCTTGAAAAGAGATTGCTCGGAACAAATACTTTAAATAACCATTTGTAAGGTTTATGTATGAAATTACCATGAGTGTCATGAACTTGGCACCATAGGCTGGGTTGAACTCCTCCTCCTCTCATCTGCTTTGCTCCTCCCTGGCCTAATTATCTCTTAACAGATCCACTTGTTCCTTCTGCTATCAATGCCACCGGATATGCCATCCAGCCATTGGTACCAAATTATTTGAGCTTCCAGCGAATTTAATTCTAGCGTTTTCTGTATGCATTCGTTCTGCCTGAACCTGACCTGTTTTTGCTCCTGGACTTCTGAGTTTTGGCCACCCCTGTTCTGCTCTGTTTTTACCTGTTCTGTGTTTCTGGACTGTTACGTGGATTTCAACTGTTGCTAACATTTGACCTGTTTTCTGACCACAGCTTGGATTATCCCTCTGGACTGAAATTTGCTAGGTTGGTGACTCTCACGTTCATTGTCATTCCCTGTTCGAGTTTCAGAAGACACTGATCCATCCCGACAGCGTTTCCAGTGAGACCGCCTCAGCTAACGAGCAGCTGCGCACTGCTTTTTTAATAAAGGCCTTCTAAGTAATCATTGTTTGTCTCATTTGACTTCAGGGTCCAAAGTTCCTTTGAATATGTCCACATGTTAGTAAGCATATATGCTGCTGCCAAGAACGTATTGGATACAAAACAAAAATACTCGATCTATAAAAAAAATACTAGTGTCAGTTTCAACAGCACCCCGAATCTCAGAACTATTAGATTAATAATGGCCCAGCTGAAAGCAGCTATTCAAAGTGCTCCATGCTTATTTTTTATCCATCAATGAGTCTGCAGATGCTGCTGGTAATGCCAGTCACTACCCAATCTGTACCAAAAGCACAATCTCTACCATGAGCTCATTTGCATATGTGCAGGCAGATTTTAATCCAGATCAGCATAAATAATGTAATTACAGTACTGAAAGTGCTTATTTCAATCCATAAATCCAAAAAAAGAATGCTAAACTACATCTTATTTAAAATATTTAATGAAATGCATTTTACATTTTCTTCATTTGGTTCTCTGTTTATTTGCATTTCAGCTGTGTCTTTCTTAAGTTCATGCAGTGCCATAAAAATACAACAAAAGCCAATCATGAAACTCGACTTTACTACAATTGTGTAAAAATCCCAAGCCAAACAGTTAGCTGCTGGAAGTAGGGTAGGATCAAATTTCCAGAACAGATCAGGAACAGAAAAGAGATAAAACAGAAATGATGTACAATTATTTATTCTCAGAAAATACATTTTTTTTTATCACTGTCTTTCCTTTGTATATAAATATGTAATATGTAAATACAAAAAATATATTTATCCAGCAAATATAGATATAATATAATATACAGAAAAAACAATCCCTACAAAAAAAAAGAAAAAAAAAATCACATTTAGCCCACCTAGGTCACTATCAAGAGGTCAACGCACTACTTTCCTATCCCTGACTGAGACAGAACACATTTTATTAAATCTAATAAACCCTTTTATTGCGGAACATTTACCAATTTACCAGTTGAATGTTGAATAGAATACCTCATTTTTTGCAGTTTCAGACATGACATGAGGTCACATAACCACTGCTTGCGAGTTGGAGGAGCTGTGCCCTTCCACCTGATCCGAACTGTGCGTCTCGCTAACAGTGAGCAGAATGCCAGTGCCTATTGTTTAGAGGCTGGTAAAGGTGACCCCTCACCACTAAAACCAAACAGAGCCAGGAGAAGGCCAGGTGTTATCACCACTCGCGCCAACTAGGACATTGTACGGAAAACATCTGTTGAGAAATGACCAAGAGCGGGGCAGGACCAGTACATATGGACCAGTGTGGCTATGGCAGTCTTGCATTTATCGCAGTAAGGGGTGATAGAAACGGCATAGTTTGTCTTTGGAGAGGTGGGCTCTATGTACTATTTTAACTGAACGAGGCAATGGCGCGCACACAGAGATGATGTATTCACCAGTTTAAGTATAGAGTCCCATGTCTGACGCGGTATGGTCATATTCAAGTCCTCGTACCATGAGGCTTTAAGTTTAAGTGTGGAGGTCTCTTTTATAGTAAACATTTTATTATAAAGCCATGAAACCAGCCCTTTACGAGTTGGGTTTAATAATAGGATGGCTTCCAACAGTGTATGCTCTGGCAGAGAGATTGAGCCTGACAAGTGAGACTGAATAAAGTTTCTGGTTTGTAAATATAAAAAAAAAAAATGGGATTTAGGTAAACCATATTTGTTGACAAGTTCCAGAAAATACATTTTAACCTACATTATAGTTTAGTAAACTGATAAAAACTCGAACAAATGAGTTGGCACGAGTATAAAAGACAAAAGATAGTTACATTTCTATCTGTTATTTGCAAAATTATAACTGGACCTCAGTGAGTTTAACTGAATACCCCTGCTATAGAGTATAGTAAAATGAAGTAGTATGCAATCTGTTTAGAACAAAGTTGCCATTAAGTTCATAGTTTTTGGTGCTAAAAAATGCAACAGCTATGTGCAAAAGCCAAACAAAACCAAAATAGCTTAGATAAATGAAAATATATATTTTACCAAAACCTTAACATACAATGAACAATAGAATTTGAAACGCATACTACAATGCTGATAGTATAAAAGTACCTGAAACAGGCAAAAAGGCAAAGGAGACAAAATTTTAAATGAATTACTGAATAATTAGTCCTTAAAACTAAATAATGTTACATGTCAAAGCTAGAAAGAAATAAATCCTCTTTCCCAACACATTAAACCTCATTATGTCTCTCCTCTCACTCTTATTGGTTTTTTGATAAAAATGATGACAAATCTTATGGCAAACTATTGCCGGTCCTCTCAGTCTTTCTTCTGAAGAACTCAAAACACGTATTAATATAAGCCTTGGACAAGCTGCACTTTGAAGATGCAACAGGCACAGGAGGAATGCAGGCTATGGGAAGAGCTATCCAAAGACTTATGTAAAACTCATAATTTTTTTATTTATTTTTTTTTACAGTTTAAAACATCTGTTCAAATTGGTTCCTCTGTGCTTCAGGGAGTCCTGGAAGGTTTTCTGTCTCTGTAGACAGTATAAGGCTATCACTATCAACTCATCAGAGATACTATCATGTCTCTGATGAGTTTAAACTTCTCTTTCTTGTTTGTGCATTAAGCTGGCCCCCAATGCCAAAAAAATCTTTTTATAATTTGTGTTAGTAATGATTAACACATGATCAAATGTATATTTATCCTAAAAAAGCACTGTTTATAATATAAGTGCAAAATTCTCTTGTGCAATACTGCAATCTCTGTGTAAATATACTTGTGTGTACATATTTTTCTTCTATCTATACACACACATCTTTTACAACTTTTTAAAAATATTTATTTTCTTTTTATTACACTATTTGCCTTCGTTGTTTTGTTTTATATTGTTTTATTTTGTTTTGAGCTGCTAAAATTTTTGTTGTACCCTTGAGGAACAATGACAAGTAAAGACTTCTTCATACACCTTTTACTTATGCTTGGGGGAGCCCTGCAACTTGACTGCACTATTCTCCAAGCTTCGCAATGGTAGAGTACAGAGTTGTGTCCGCTGGAGTTTGTGCTGCACCTTTAACACTCTCATTTGATGTGGATGATCCAATTGTATTTTCAGTGGAAGTGTTGTTATGGATATTGACGCTGGCATAATGCAGCTGTTCTGCTGGTGGGTTTACTGTAGAATAAAGAGGAAAGGCTGTGTTTGATTGCTTGTTCTGTATCTCCATCTCTTCAGGTTGGTGATTTCCATCATTTCTCTGGAGAATTGAACAACAATTTGAAGAAATTAGAGCAATGATAGGATATATGCTTCTGTTGTTTTCCCAGGTTTATAGGACAGACATACAGACCTCAATGTTTTGAACAACAGTTGTCTTTCGCTCTGTTTCTTCCGCTGCAGAAGCTGTTAAATGTAACCAAAGGTTAACTTTGTTTTACCAGGTGTTAAGTATTTGCAAATATTTTCATGGTCACTTTTCATAAATTGCAGAATTTGGAAAAGTTAATAATTGTGTTTCTATAGAGTATCCTCTTCATGAGTGTTTTAACAAAGTCTCCCTCACCTTGAATGTTGAAGATTTTCCTTCGAAAAAGTATTACTAAAATTATAGCAGCCACCACTATTACGCCACACACAATACCAGCAATCAAGCCTGCAAACAAATGACAGTCATAACAATACTGAACAATACAGAGTATACTAATAATTGTTCTTAAAAAGAAGTCATGCAACAAAAGAAACAAACAGTAACTATTCAAAAATTGTGATTTATAGAAAAATCATAATCACCTTCGTTGTCTGTGTCATCATACACTAAAAGAAATAGCAACAAAAAAATACTATTATTAAGGCAGAACTGAAATGTTGGACCTGTTTTTTTTTTCTTCAGCTGAATCATGCGGAAGAGATAATCACTACTGACAGAAACAGTTAAGAAAGAACATATAGAAACTATTTATCTTTACTTTAACCTTTGACTGTAACTTTTTGAGGGATAGGCTTTTGTAAACCTTGGACATGCATCTCTTTAGTAATAAGTTTTCTCTTAGTTCAACTAAAAAAAATACATGAATATGCGTCAATAGCATGCAAAGGTGTCATTGGTTTATCAAAGTAGAAAGTACTAAGGTGTAGAGTATTTTCAAATAATGCGAAAAATCTATATGAAGCCAGACAGAGGAAAAATTTTAATTCTAACGGTCTTAACCTTAATTATTTGATACAAAGATTAATTATCATGACAAGTCAAGATTGAACCACACTGCATGGCTAGACCAAAGAAGAAAAACCCAACAATGATGGTCATAAGAACTTAAATTGATTTGTTTATATTTATATGACCAACGTTCTCCATTACTCATTAAATTCCAAAACTACAACAAAAAGCAAAATTAAAAAATCTGGACCTTATCCATGGGTATGAAAGGGTTCACTTGTGTGTATAAATGAAAGTAGTAGATTAGATTAGATTAGATTAGATTAGATTAGATGAGCTTTATTGATCTCACAGCGGAGAAATTCACTCGTCACATATTGGCATAGAAGTCAAAGAAGGTACAAACAAGGACGAAAAAGGTGCATTAAAAATAAACAATAAACAATATATATACAGTATATCCAAGTATATACAGTATATCAAGATAAATAAGGATAAGGTGCAAATGTACATGTATCGCACACAATGAAAAACAAAATAAAAATAAGAAAAAAAGAAATAGGAAATAAAAAATAAAAATATGTACAATCCAGATGTCTTATATACAGGTGGATTTACTTTTACGTTAAAGTGTAGTAGGTAAGGAGCAATGGTGAGGTAGTGGTATGACTATTCTATTCACATATATTGCACATTCAGCATATTGCACAGAATA
Source organism: Cyprinodon variegatus (assembly GCF_000732505.1). NCBI lineage: Eukaryota > Metazoa > Chordata > Actinopteri > Cyprinodontiformes > Cyprinodontidae > Cyprinodon > Cyprinodon variegatus. The sequence goes on along the minus strand of NW_015151555.1, from coordinate 18,348 downwards.
TTGCACAGTCAATAAATAAAAAACTATAATATAGCTGCACAGTGGTTGTTAGAGATTAATAATAATGAGTTGGTACAAACTAAGGATATAAAGGGACAACCCCCAAGTGTGTAGTCTTTTAACTTCAGACAACTGTTTTGTACCTTTGATAACTGATGATTTACAGAAACGATATATCTAATCATTGTTTATCTATTTTTTACTCCAATTAAACAATAAGAAATTCACAGATAGCTATTTGGTTTCTGTCAAAGATTCATAATGAGTCACATTTCATTAAAGCTAACTTTTGAGGGAAAAGAAACAGACTTAAGTCTCCACCTTAATGCCAAAGGGGTTTGTTTGTGTCAGAGTTTAGTTGAGGTTTGAGGACCCAAATGCAGAGGCAGAGAGGCTGAGGTGACTTCTTGCAATTTAAGTGGTGAAAAACAGTGAACAAAGGCAGCTATCCAAAAATCCAACATAAAATGTAAAACAAACTGGGACCATGGAGACATCAGGGGAAACCGGACACAAGGAGCCAGGGAGAGACAATGTAGGAAGACAGCAGCAATGAGAAACCAGCGACGTCAAGGAACCAGCAAGGAGTGATAGCAGAGGGAGAGTATATATGGCTGACTGAAACAAAGGCAGGGCTAACGAGCTGATAAGGAGCAGGTGTGAGTGGAGACAATGAGGAAGCCAAGGGGAAAGGAACACACACAAGAGGGCAATAGAACAGGCATCCCCAACCTCAGTCCTCAAGGCTCGCTGTCCTGCAGGTTTTAAATGTTTCTTTGCTCCAGCACAACTGATTTTAATTGAAAGCTGATTAACAGGTTTTTGGTCTACTGCAATCATTATAATCAGCTGTGCTGAAGCAGGGAAACCTCTAAAACCTGCAGGACAATGGTCCTTGAGAACCGACTTTGCGGATGCCTGCAATAACAACAGAACAACCTGAGAACTAAAATAAATCTAAACACAAAGTAGGAAATAAGCCAATGAAACACACAGATCTAAGTAAAACAGAAAGTAAGACCGTGAGAGTTTGTCTCTATGATCCCAAGGGCAACTTTGTCTTCAGCTACAGCCCCTGGTAGGATCTCCATGAAAAATCTGCTAAAGGGAAGGGGCCAGACTAAGAAGCAATCCAAAGATTCGAAAGAAAGGAAGTGGCTGACTAAAACAGGAGGTTAATGGATAAGGGGAGCAGTGTGGGGATTGTCATAAGACCCCAGCAGTAGAGGTTTATTAAGAAGTACTGCCCAGTGAATGGCAAGAGTCCCTTTTTTGTTCCTTAAGGCTGCAAAAGAGGTCTGACTGCTGTCTTTTCTCACAAACCAAATAGCAGCTTACATTATCCAGGTCCTCTGATTGATGTACTGGAATGGGGACCCCATGGGGTTTCTGCTATGACCTCAGGGGACTTCATTCTCCTGGTGGCAACATGTTAGCTGGATGGGTTTGATTGGAAAGAATGGCGTCCAAGTTAGTGAGATTCCAGACATATGGACAAAATGGGTCTCTGGAGTATTTCCTGGGGGGTACCAAAGCAGAGCTACCAGGCACCTCCCCTTTGATGTTTTGAACTCACTGAAAGGATTATAAGTCTCATTTGGACTGACCCTTGAAATTAACAAGAATGAGCTGGAGACTGTAGCCAGGAAGAGGAATGTCTCCAAAATTTTGGATTTTGGATAAGCAGATGGATTGATGGGTAATGGATTACAGATTTGAAAGAAACCAGAATAATACTAATAGCTGCAGCCAATTTGCACAAAGAAATTATGAAGCAAAATTTTGTTATTGTTGCATACATACTTTGGCTCATGCTGTAGTACAGAATCAGCCACAATAGTCGGCTGATAACACTCTAAAAATGGATTGTTGGAAAAACCAACCAATCTAATTAGTTAAACCTATTTTGGTTAGATTAACCAATATATTGGTCAGAAACATACCAAGCTAATGGTTTTGGATCAGCCTATTTATTTGTTTAACCAAACAAACAATAAAAATGATAAATCAGAATCAGACATACTTTAATAATGCCAGAGGGAAATTACGTATTATGTTTTACCAATGTTACAGTTTGGCTGTTGTCAAGTACAGTGTGTAATACTGTTTTACCTCATGGCAAATATGGCATTGGATGAATTATAGATTGGTAAAAAAAAAAAATCTACCATATTATAGTGGCTGTTTTGACCAAAACATTGGTTGGACAAAAATTTGGCAAACTAAACCAGTTTTGGCTGGACTGACCAATCTGTTTTTACAGTGTAGGTCAAAAATTATTGGGATCATTGCCTGCAGTAGCAGCCAAAGGATGCAGCAGGATTTTGTTGCCAGCAGAAAAAAACCCACAACTACTTACTGTAATTAAAAATATACGCTTATGTGGACCTAGGGACGCTAGGTCCACATAAGGAATAAAGAATACAGAACTCACTATGTTTACTCTTGGTTCACCATTCTGCGATGAAACCAGCAAGCAGCAGATAAAAGCTTAAATGAGAGAGGCTGGACACGCCATTGCCATGGAAACAGATCAATAACACAGAGACAGGTCAACGGGCCAGGGAGAAGCTAATAGAGTTCAGATGTGAGGACCAGTGACTCTAAACATTGAATCACAGGAAGAGGTTAGTACAACTACAAGAATTTACTGACATTTCCAGCCTGATTTAAACCAGTTCTGGATATCAATCTCCAATTTGTTACCAAAACTATATGCTATGGGTATTTTGATAAATAATTATTCAATTGCCGAATGGAATAAATGTTGTAACATTCACCAAATGTTGGACTTATCTAGTACAAGTAGATCTCAGGCTACTACTAGAGAGGGCACCCACCTTAGTGTGGCATTCTGCCCTCTGCCCACCAACAGGGACCATCAGAGATGTCCCCACACATCCCTACCCTTTGAAGTTTCTGTTCTATTTGTTCATTTATGTTCTAACAACTTGTTCAGTTATTTGTTGTTGTTTTTTTTTTTTTTTTTTTTTTTTATTTTTTTTTTTTTTTTTTGTTTGTTTTATTTCACATGGTATCTTTTCTAATCTAAATAATGGTTGATGACATCAAGATCGTTTCTTTGAACCTGAATGGTATGAACAATCCTATAAAATGCAAGAAAATTTAAGCACAGATAATTTATTTACAGGAAACACACCTGTCTAAACAGGAACATGAAAAGCTTAGGGGCTTTGGCTACTCCAATACATTATATAGTTAATTCCGACATGGACGTAAAAGAGGAGTTTCAATTCTAATTTACAACTCAGTAAAATTTGACTGCAGCCATGACTTGTCAGACAAAGAAGGCCGATATGTGATTGTGAAGGGGACTCTTGAAAAAGTAAAGGTAACACTAGTCAATGTCTACAAGCGCCAACATACAATTTCTTAATAATCTTCTCAGTAAAAATAATTACAGAAACAGAGGGAATAATGATCTGGTTTGGGGATTTCAATATGGTATTGAACACGAAGCTTGATTCAACTAACTATAAAAAAAACAGCAAATCTCATCCACAAAAAAATTTAAATGAGTATTTGAAGAATTTGGAGTTGTTGATGACTGGAGGGAATTTAACCCCAATATAAAAGATTATACCCACTACTCAGCGCCCAATAAATGTTACTCCAGAATTGATTACCTTTTCATGAAAAAAGCAGATTTAAATAAAGTAAAGGAATGTAAAATAGAAGAAACAATGATATCTGACCACTCTTCTCTAATATTAAAATTTAATTTACCTTCCAGAAAATGTAAAACAGCATGGCGATTAAATGTAGGCCTATTGAACTACAAAACAATTAAAGCTGAAATTTCCCATGAGATAAAAACTTATATAGAAGAGAATAATGATGGACAGGTTAATCCAGTAATAGTTTGGGACGCGCTTAAGGCAGTACTAAGAGGAAATTTGAAATCAAAAACTGTGGCCTTTAAGAAATCCAGAGTGGAAGCCTATGATAAAGAAAGAAACTAAATTAATAGATTTAGAAAAACAACACAAATTAACTCAAGATGCTAACCTGTTTACTAAGATAAAAGAATTAAAAAACAACATTGATAAAATACTTACATACTAAATTGAAAAGAAATTGAAATTTATCACACAATCATATCATGAAGTCGGATTCAGAGGAAATAAACGACTGGCAAAGAAACTGAAAAAACAGCAAATTAAAGGATGGTGATAAAATATATAAAATAAAATAAAACGACACACGGCCCTGCAACTATTGAGGACATGTTTAGGACATACTATCAGAGACTATATAGTCAACCTCCTTCCGCTGAAGATGGACAGATAGAAACCTTCTTAGACTCACTTGACTTGCCCTCAATTGGAGAAACTCAAAACAAATTTCTCACCTCTCGCATAACAAAATAGAAATACAAAAAAGCAATTAATAAACTAAAAACACAGTAAAACACCAGGTAGTAATGGATTGCCATTCAAGTTGTATAAATCTTTCAGTGAGGATCTTCTACCTTTACTAGAAAAATCATTTAATTATACCTTCGAGCATGCAGTGCTTCCTCCATCCTGGAGAGAAGCAATTATGACAGTCATTCCAAAAAAGAGGAAAAGTGAGACATGCTCCGACTATGGACTTATATCTATTCTCAACATGGATTGTAAAATTTATACCTCAATATTAGCAAATCGATTTGAAAAATTAATTGGAGATATTATAGACGAGGACCAAACAGGATTTATTAAAGGTCGCCAAACGTGAGATAATATCAGGAGAGCACTTCACATCATAGACCATTTTCAAAATAATAAAATAAAAGCTGTTCTAATCAGTCTCAATGCAGAGAAAGCTTTTGACAGCATAAGCTGGAACTTTTTATATAAAAGACTTGAAAAATTTGGCTTCAATGAAAAGGCTGTACAATGTGTAAGAACCTTATTCCAATCCCTGGTGGCAAGAATCAAGATTAACGGAAATCTATCTGACAATATAAGACTGGAACGTTCCACACGCCAGGGCTGCTGTTTATTACCAACACTATTTGCAATGTATATTGAACCACTGGCACAACATTTAAGACAACGTAAGGATCTCATGGGTACTGATATACATAATGAACTTCATACAATAGGCTTGTTCGCAGATTATGTTATTTGCTATTTATCAAATCTGGAAAATTCACTGCTTTGTCTGATCAAACAGTTAGGGCCGGATTTATCAAGATCCAATTTTGCGTGCAGTAATTTGCGCTCGCAAACTGGAAT
>NW_015151555.1:9907-11726 GCF_000732505.1 Cyprinodon variegatus | reverse complement strand
ACTCGCTGCCTTGTCTGATCAACCAGTTAGAGATATTTGGCTTCTATTCAGGATACAAACTAAATTTGAAAAAGACACAGGTTTTGACGTTTGTTTATTCACCATGAGAAAAGATTTGTAGACAATATCACTTAAATTGGAACTCTACTATGATAACATACCTAGGAGTACAATTAACATAAAATGTAGATGACTTGTATAAAGCTAACTTTATTAGAGTGGACGAAGAAATTAAAATGGACATTAGATGCACTAGATCTTAGTTCTAGAATCGAAACCATTAAAACAAACGTATTACCAAGGGTAATATACCTGTACCTCTTCATGGCAACATGGAACAGCATTATATCCCCATTTATGTGGAATGCAATAAAACCCAGAATTAAATTTGAAACTTTACAGTTACCAAAAGAGAAAGGAGGTATGGCACTGCCGGATCTTAGAAAATATTACCAGGCTGCCCAAATAACTCCCATAATTAATATAAGTGAAATAAATTACGAGGGGAAATGGAAAAATAACTAACAAAAAGTCCACAGAAGAGAACTGCGGAGTATCATTGGTGATATAGAGACCACTAAGAATACACTTGAGAAAGTTAATGCTATTACCAGTTTTACCCTGGGCAGATGGTTACATATAAGCTGGAAATGTAAACTAGAGGAACAATTGAGTTTGATTCAGTGGCCAGCCTACAACAAATATTTTACACAGAACCTACGATTTAAACAGTGGACAGAAAGAGGTCTAACAGTGTTATGTGTAGTCCTTAAAGATGGGTACTTTAAAGGTTTCCAAGAATTACAACAAGAATTTGCCCTTGGAACTCAAGATAATTTTAGATATTTACAATTAAGGGACTTCCATAATAAAGAGATAAAAAAACAGAGTAGGCCAAAAGGAAAATGGAATTGTCAAAATGTTGATGGAGACCTAAATAGAGGCTGTAACACTTTAGATATTAAAACAAGATGGGAAAAAGAATTGGCATAACAGAAGACGACTGGTCCAATATCTGGAGGACCCAAATTACAACATCCTCTTCCAGAATTTGGAGAGAACACTGTTGGAAAAATATAATTAGATTCTTTATAACACCTCAAAGTATTTGTAAATTTAAATCTACTGTTTAACCGTGTTGGAGAAATTGTGGAGCATCTAATGTTTTACCCATGCACAAATTTTCTGTTCTAAGATAACTCAATTCTGAAACAAAATACATAGAAAGATTGTAACAATAATAGGTTACACAGTACCTAACACTGGTTTGGTTCCATATCTAGGCCTTTTGGACCACGCTGTTCTTAATAATGACTGTTACTTGTTTAAAATCCTGTCAGTGGCTTCCAAAAAGGCAATAACCAGGAAATGGGGCAAATCGGATTCCTTGATCTTTGGGATATTGGAATTAGATTTTTCCATTTGTTTTGTTGGTTTTTTTTAATTTTTTTTTTTTATCTTTTGTATTGTTTTAACTGCCTTTTTGTTTGTACTCTAAAAAGCACAATAAAAAGAAAGTTATAAAAAAAAAAAAAGCTTGAATACGTAATTGAGTGAAGCTTAATGCCCACCATGTGAATTGCTGCTAAATCATTAGGTCAGCATCAGAACCTAACTAAGGCGACTTTGTTGCTTGAGTCACGATTATTGTATACACACAACTACCAGCAAAGTGGAGAGGAGCTTAAAATGCCTTCAGAGAATGATAATGCCACTTTCCTTACCTGGGCTGCCTTGTTGATTAGAACCTGCACCTTGTAAAACAGATAACCATAAAAAAAGACTGTTATAAAGAAAGCAAACAGTAACAAGTTAAAAT
>NW_015151555.1:5989-9053 GCF_000732505.1 Cyprinodon variegatus | reverse complement strand
TAATTGAGTGAAGCTTGATGCCCAATATGTGAATTGTTGCCAAATCCAGGAGCATCAGCACCCAACTATGGCAACTTTGTCGCTGGAGTCACAATTATTGTATACACACAATTAGCCAGAAGGGGGAGAGAATCTTAAAATACCTTTATAGAATGATAATGACACTTTCCTTACCTGGCCTGTCTGGGTCCTTGGAACCTGCACCATGTAAAACAGATAACCATAGAAAAAACTGTTATAAAGAAAGTAAACAGTAACCAGTTATATATTTAAAGACTAATAAAGTGTTGTTCTTTGTTGTTCTATTGCATCATCACCAGCATCATGTAAAAGATAACCACAAGCATCACAAACAAAGTTAAAAAACAAACAAACAAGACAAATAAAAATTGTTTATCTCACTTTATCCTTTCTCCCTAACTTTTTGAGGGAGAAAATTTTGTGGATCTTAAAAAATGTGTTCATTGAATTATTGCACAACGATTAAAAGTAGGAAAAAAAACAAAAGTGCTGGGTAATGAGTGATTTGAATTTTCACTGTATGATTTTACCCAAATGTTTGCATATCCAACAGAAATATATACATGTTTCCACAGTGTATACAGTTTTCATTAGTGTATCACAGAAAGTACTGAGGTAGGAGAGCAAAGAGAGGTTTGATGTGTTTATCTAGCAGTGCTAAACAATATAGATAAAAAATAAATTAGACAGGTCCTTATGATGAATATGTTGAGTATTTTCAACTCATCTGAGAAATCTCGTTTGGAGGCAAACTTAGCTAATGGTCAGACAGGGAAAAGAGTTTGAATTTCAAGCATTTTAATCCTGATGATTTAATCCAAAGTTTAACTCTTATATTAAGTCATTATTGATACTATATTGGATGGCTAAGCTACAGCAAAACAACCATGATGGTACGAAGAGCTTAAATTGATTCTTTATAATTTATATAGCATACTATCTATAATTATTTATGAAATACCTCACAACAACAAAAAAATATATATATTTCCTGTCCATGGGTATGAAATGTTTACTTCTGTGAATACATTGAAGCATCAAAGGATAAAACAGTAATAAGTGGTTATAAAGTCATTGAATAAAGGGACAAAGGGGTAAACTCCCCAGCCTGTAGTCTGATATTAATGGATAACTCTCTTATACCTATTTTTGATAACTAATAATCCCTATGATCCTAAGAGCTACTTTGTCTTGGTCTTCAGTCCCTGATAGGGTTTCCCATGACAAATGTCCATAAGGGTGGGGGTCNAGTCTGATCTCTGAAGAACCCTGGAGAATCAAACCTGTCAAAGACCTGCCTGCCCACTCTCTGAAGAATCAGAAAGGGAAACTCAAACCTGTTGTCTGCAAAACTCTCAAACCAAGCTCTGCCTCCGCCAAGCCCTTTGCCTGCTAACAGCCTCTGGACCCTCCTGGTTCCTCCCCTCTGCCGCTCTGCTCAAACTCCAGATCAGATACAGACCTGCACTCTCTCACCCTGCAAATTACTAGCTAACCACTCTGCCCCCCTCTGCAGTGAACCCAGTCGAGACCAGTCCCGGATCTGATAACCCTGGATCTGATTGTGTTTTACTTAAATAAACCTTTGAACTTTTTCCCTGTCTGGGTGTTCTGCACGTGGGTTAGGAACCTGAAACCAAACATGACAATTATGTTTGAAACATTTATTTTAGTTTTTAAAATCCACTGTTTGTTTGATGATCTTTATGAAATGTATTTTCAATTCTCAATTCAAAATGTCTGGAGTAGTACTGCTCCATATATTTGCAAATTTTTAGATAAACATTTAAACATAAAATGTATTTCATAAAGATTTCAGTCAGCTAAAATATATGCTTCCCCTCCTTTAATTTTGGCAAATAATGAATAAATGTCACCAAATCCACGGGGTTTGTTGTTGATGAAGAGAGGAATTAACACAGTTAAAGACTTGCAGGTAAATTTATTTCTTCCCATGTTATCGAGGGGGGGAAAGGATTATTTCAAGCAGCTGAAATAACAATTCTCTCCTCTCCTCCTCCCATATCTTTGTGAAATAAAGAGCAATTGTTTCCAAATTCTCAAAAATTGTTACGTTTGATAGCATGTCATATACTAGAAATTTCCTTAATCCGGTAATCTGCCATATTTTAGATTAGAACGGGATTTACCAGAAACTCTACAATCTCATCTTTTCAGGAAGTATTCATTTTAGTGCCCTGCTATCAGCCAGTTTCCATCCTCATATCAGCAATGAAAAATTATAAATACACACTACGTGTTGGAAAACTGTGTTTGGTGACTCATTTTTACCTCTGTCAGGCTTAAGTGACACAAAGTAACAAAAAACAACGTAAAAAGACCTGGACTATTTATTTTACAATTTTGTAAACAGCTGCTGATTAAACTGAATGTTACAACCTTGACATGATTATATGAGTCGTTTTTACAGAGAAATCGATCCGAAGCACCGTGAAAATGGTCAGATCCGCCTCTCTGGCTTCAAAGCATGATCATGACACAGGGGGAACAGAATTTCACAAGGAAACAGAATTTTGCACAAGACCAGGACAAAGGACATCTCAAAATGATTAAAAGCTTCGCATTCCTGGGACATCAGTCTGTTTAGCAACACCTAGTGGTGTTGCTACTTGTGGTGGTGCAGCTGTCTGCTTTTTGAAAAAGCTTCTGATATCCGCCACTGGCCTATCCGTTAAAAATTTGCTACAGAGGCGCTCGAGTCCAAAAAGCTAGTGCACGGGAATGCTACATGCTGCTTTCCTGCTCATGCTGCCTCTTTCTAGTGAATTTTAGTACTGCACATTTTCCTCATATCAGCTCAGAAGCGAGAGCCGGGGCTCTTAGGGAAACATCTTGGGCGGTAGCCCGAGTAGCCTGCTCCTTGATGCGCCACTCGATCTGATGATTTTCATTGTTATACAAGTACTTTAGCACATGCTGTATTACCGATTCAGCCAAAATGCGTCAGCTAATAACACTGTAACAGTGGATTGGTTGAAAAACCATTAAATCTAGTTGGATAAACTATTTTTGGTTAGATTAA
>NW_015151555.1:2788-3985 GCF_000732505.1 Cyprinodon variegatus | reverse complement strand
GAGATCCCAGATACAGATGGAGAAAAAGAGCTTCCTCTGGAGGGTGTCTGGAGCTTCTTCCAGGGGATCTCATAGCAAAGGTGACAGTCTAGGCAGTTAGATGAGGTGATTTGCTCACTCCGATTAGGATGCTTCCTAGGTTCCTCCCTTTGGAGATTCTGGGACCTCATCTCACATGGAGGAGATATTTATAAAGAACCAGAACTCACTGGAAGGATTATAAGCCTCATTTGACCTGACCCTTGAAATTGAACAGAATGAGCTGGAGATTATAGCCAGGAAGAGGGATATCTAGACCTCTTGCCCCTACAACTCGATTTCAATTAATTAGATGAATGGATGAATAATGTTTTTCACATATTTGTTACAGATTTGAAAGAAACTAGGACAATAATAATAACTGGACCAAATTTGAACAATGATATGATGATGGTAAATGTTTTTATTCTTGCAGACGTACTTTAGCACATGTTGTACAACCGAATCAGCCACAATGTGTTGACGAATTACACTGTAAGAGTGGACTGGTTGAATTACTAGTCTAGTCAAATCTAGTCGGTTAAATTATTTTTGGTTAGATTAACCAATATATTGGTCAGAAAAAATGCCATTGGTTTTGGATCAACCTATTTATTTGTTTAACCTAACAACCATAATAAATGATAACTGATGGTTTACTAATGTGACTGTTTGGCTGTCATCAAGTATGGAGTGTAATAATTTTTGACCTAGTGGCGACAGTGGCGTTGGATGCAGCAGTTTCCCTGCAATTGCAGGATTAGTGTTCCAGTCCTTGGCTGGCTTTCAATGTAGTTAAACAAGTTAACCAATATTTTGGCCAAAGTGACCGATTTGTATTGGTTTGCCATTTCACCATTATAGATTGGTTAAAAAACACTACCTTAATAGATTGGTTGTTTTAACCAAAAGATTGGTTGGACAAAAAAATACCAAAGAGATTGGTCAAATTAAAAACATTTTTTTTGGCTGCATGAAATCTGTTTTTAGGATATAGGTTAGATATGACTGCGATCATTGCCTGCAGTCGCAGCAAGATGATGCAGCAGGATTCTGGTCCCAGCAGAAAAAACCCACAACAACTTACTGTAATCACAAATATTCCCTTATGTGACTCAGGGATGCTGGAGCCGCTGCTCGGCTTTCCATAACGAATACAGCACATTGACTCACTCCTTT